>NC_067139.1:56201943-56502040 GCF_903995435.1 Acomys russatus | reverse complement strand
CGCACTGTTATAAAATAATTCAGTTGTTTGCCAGTATTTTTGAGAAGCCATAGAAGGGATGAATGAATGTGTGAATGAGTCAGTGAAAACGAATCCCACAAGTCTAGATTTCCTGCCACTCTTAAAGTCAGGATCTACCAGCACTGGACCTCTAGCTCCTGAAAGTAAGGCTCACCTACAGAGAGGGCTCTGCCCCAAGTTCCCACAGTCCCAGCTGAGCCAAGTCCCGTGCTTTGTGGAATATGGCTGGACCTTGTAATGCTGATACAGAAGGCCCTGGGTTATAAGGAGAAATACTAGAGGCAATTCAGGAGACAAGAGCTACAAGCTGAGCACAAGGACAAGAGAAAATGATTAGCTTCCTTAGAGAAGATATCAAAAGGAAAGAAGAAAGAGATGGGGATGGGAAAGAGAGTGTATTGAAATTGGACCACAGAAAACCTACTGAGGAGGCAGAGATCTCTCACTGTAGGTTTCATTTTATGAATAAAGCAATAGGAGAAGGAAGGAATGAGTTTGGGACACTCATGGGTGCGGACGGAAGCAATTCCTGTTGGAATGTTCTAGCCTATAATTAGGGGACACAACAGACACCAAAGAGTTAACAAAAGTTATCCAGGTGCAAAGCCTTAGGTTTATTTCATTTAGACCATCCACACTGCAAGAAATTGCGGAGAGGAGGTCAGAAAACTGCTTGCCAGGCCTGAGAGAACTGAATTCGGGCCATGGCGCTGTTCATCACGGGTACCAAAAGGGTAACTGTTTTAGCTCCTGGTAGTTATAGTTATGGCAAACCCAGAGACAGAACAGCTCCATAATTGTGCAGTGGAGAGAGCACTGAAGGCAGACAAGTCAGCGGGTGAAACTGGACACAACTGCGTTTATGTCTCTCTGAGCTTCAGCTCTCTGACCTGTGCACTAAAAGTGGGGATTCTGCTCTGAGGGACCATTATGGATTTCACTAGAGTCAGAGTGTAAGCAGTGCAACAAACAAGCTCCTGCTGCACTCTCCCTACTCCATACATTAGATGTAGAAATATGATCTGCTTATATGAAGTCTTGTCTCTATAAAGTACTGAATACCTACGTATACACAGACAGACAGACATAAGATATTACAGTGTGATTTTTTAAAAAAAAAAAATCAGGAAACTCCTTGATTTTCATCACTGACCATGTCTTTCTCTTATGACTTATGTGTGTGAGTGCTGTTCATTTGTGATTTATGTGTGTGGTATATGTGCACACGTGTACAGATATGCACATTGTTTGTTTGTAGAAGCCAGAGGAGGACTCTAGACATCCTGCTCTGTCTCTCTCTACTCTATTCTCTTTGAGGCAGGTATCTCAGTGAGCCTGAAGCAAGGCTGGTGGCCACCAAGCCCCAGAGACTGTTCTTCCCTGCTTCACAGTGCTTGGGTTACGGGCCTTTATGGTCATCGTCAGCTTTCACTGCAGATTTATCTGTTTGTTTGTTTGTTTGTTTGGTGTGTGTGTGTGTGTGTGTGTGTGTGTGTGTGTGTGTGTGTGTGTATACGTGCGTGCGTGTGTGCGTGTGTATGCGTGTGTGTGCGTGTGTGTGTGTGTGTGTGTGCCACACACATGCCAAGGCCATGGAGGTCAGAGGACAGCTTTTTGGAGTTGGTTCTATCCTTCCACCATCCTGGTCCCCGAGATGGAGCTTAAGCCATCAAGCTTGGTGGTGAGCGTCTTTACCGATGGAGCCACTTTGCTGACGCCATCAGGACTTGGACCTGAAGTCAGGTCCTCCTGCGTAAGCAGTGAGCGCTCTCACTCACTAAGCCATCTCTGCATTCCAAAGATATTTAAAATTTTTTATTGATTTACAAAAATACAAATACTCAAACTTTCAAAGATACCAAAGTGTAACCACTTAGTACAGTTGATGCTTTCCTTCTTAAGCATGCTATTTCATGGTAAGGCTAAGCTTTGAAGATAGTGTTTATCCTTTGCATGTATAATTAAGCTCTTTAATTCAGAATTACTTGCTAAACATATCTTTAGAATACCTCTTTAGAAAAGCTAATATATGTATGTAAATATATATTTTTTTTTCTAAAACTAGTTGTTAATGGGGGGCGGGGTTTGACGTTTTTCTGAATAAAATGGCAATGTTTGAGCCAGAAATTCTAATTCCTCCTTAAAGCAACATAAAACATAAACGTTCTCGCCACAGATGCTGACTGCCATCTGCACCAGCTCCACAAACCCACTCATATCTCAGCCATACTCCAGTGCCAACACACGTCACTGCATAGCCAGTGTCAACGGACCTCTCTAGGATTATTTGGCTTTGTCAAAATGGATGAAAGTTTCCACAATAACACAGGCCAGTTCCTAATTCTATAATGTAAGAAGCACTGAAAATAAACTGTGTCCCTCTACGAATGAATGATTCACTCCAGCAGCTATGTGTGGAGTTGTACCCTGACAGGCAACAGTGTGGCAGCACCATGTGTACTCAGCAGGGATGCCTGGAAGACCTAGTCGAAAGAAGGGGGAGTTGCTCTGCTCACATCCAGTAATGCTCTCATTATACTGGAAGGGCCTCTGCAGCACAGTCACGAGTCCTGGCACAGATGCACAGCTTGTACCAAGCCTATGAGGAAACGTTTCCAATAAAGACCCTAGGGAACGATGCAGCTTTGGTGTGCCTAGGAAGAATTAAGGGTGTGGGGAGTAAGCTCAGTGGTTCAGGGTCCTTAACACCAAGCCTAATGACCTGAATTTAATCCTTGAAATCTTTGCAATGTAAGGATTTCATGATGTCCTCTGGCGTTTCTCTCTCTCTCTCTCTCTCTCTCTCTCTCTCTCTCTCTCTCTTCATCTCCTCTCCTCTCTCTCTCTCCTCCCCCTCTCCTCCCTCATCTCCTCTCTCTCTCTCTCCTCTCTCTCTCTCTCTCTCTCTCTCTCTCTCTCTCCCTCTCCCCCCCTCCCCCCCCCTCTCTCTCTCACACACACTCACAACTCTATAAACCTTAAAAAAAAAAAAAAGGGGGTTGAGGGGCTGAATGTGGTGGCGTACATCTTTAATCCCAGCACTCAGGAGGCAGAGGTAAGCAGGTATCTGCTGAAGCCCAACCTGGTCTAAACAGTGTGTTCCAAGACAGCCAGGGCTACACAGAGAGACCCTAAAAAAGTATTGAGGGGAATGTTTATTTAAAGTACTTTGTTTTCAAAAACCTACTTTTGACAATGCCAATGTATTTTCATGATTTTACAGTTTAAAATTGATGAAAATCGATTAGTAGCATAAAGAAGTACCCTCCAATATAAAGAACGAAGTCTGGTTGTCTTGTGGGGCTCATTCAGTTTATAGTGAATAGAGACAAATTAAGGTTTCACCAAGTAAAAAGGCACAATGGGACAAGGAAGCCCCCCAAAACTGTGGGCAACAGTACACTAACACAGAAACCCCTCCAATCTGCAGGAGCATCGCGTGATCCAGGTCCTGCCATCTCACTCACAGCAGCTTCTGTGGCTCCTACTGGTGCTCTGCTTTTCAACGCCAGCTTCCTCTCTGCTTGGCCGCCTCCTGGCTTCTGCTAAATGCCTCCTCTTTGGCCCACCTCAACTTCTCTACCAACCTATGGGCTTTTGTTCCTCATTAAGTTCAGGTATCCCAAGAGAACACAAAACATACCTGATTGACAGAATAATGCATCCACTACAGACAGACGTCTAATCTCATTTTTTTTATTAATTTATTCTTGTTACATCTCAATTGTTATCCCAACTCTTGTATCCTTCCATTCTTCCGTCCCTCCCATTTTTCCCTTATTACCCTCCCCTATGACTGTTCCTGAGGGGGATTACCTCCCCCTGTATACGCTCACAGGGTATCAAGTCTCTTCTTGGTAGCCTGCTATCCTTCCTCTGAGTGCCACCAGGTCTCCCCCTCCAGGGGACCAGGAAACTGGGACAGAGGGGAGGACATCCTATTGGGACTCTAGATGAGAGAAGCATGGGAGAATAGCAAAGTAGAAGGATCCAGAGGGTCCTAGAAACCTACAAGTAGAACATTATGATAGGCAGATTTGGGCCCAGGGGTCCCCGCTCAAACTAAGGCACCAGCCAAGGACAATACAGGTGGTAAACTTTAAGCCCCTACCCAGATCTAGCCAATGGTCAGAACATTCTCCACAGTTGAGTGGAGAGTGGGATATGACTATCTAATCTCATTTGACCCATGTGAAAGTTCTCTGGTGTTTGAGGAGATACATGACTTGCCCACACACTTATTCTAAGCAAATACCAGAGAACCAAACCTTGAGTTCTCATCTAAGTCCCATCTCCAATCCTCTCGCACATTCTGATTCTAGCCTGCTGTGGTCTGCATGTTGGTTCAGCTGTGATCCATCTTTCAGGATGCCACTTCCCAAGGTGATGATGCGGGGAGTCATTGAGAGTCCGTTCATTCACGGGCGTGAAACTCGCAAGCCTGGGCTTAGAGCTTCTGAAGACCTACCATGTAGAACAACATGGGGAATGACACTTCTAAAGACCATAACGTTGGTTCTCACTGGACTCTGCTTCTACTAGCACTTTGACCTTGGACCTCTCAGCTTCCAAAACTAAGAAATGCGCCAGCCACCCAGGGATTTTGTTACATAAGTTATCTGGACAAATGTTTAAGAGACTACTCCTCCAAAATGGAGGGCACACCATGCTCTTCTCTCACTTCTACATTAACACTGGGTCTATCCCATCATCTCACCAAACTGCAGTGTCTGCTGTGACCTCAAAGCGACTGGCTCACACACAGCCAAGCCACCTTTTGGGACTGGAAATCACATCATCTATCTACTGTCTTCTTCTCTCCAGTGACTTCTCATTGTACTGCGAACCAGTTTTGTTTTCTTGCTGTGGTCTGGGACCTCCGGCCTCTCCAAGTTTACCCCCACACCATTCTCGTTGCACGTGGGGGGCACTGTTTTCCGTGTCCAGTGGCACTGTATCCCACTCATCCCTGACACCTCAGCCCTTGCATCCTTGACACCAGAATCCCTGCAGAGTCAGTCACACACACCACGTAGGTGGACCTTTCACTTTTGTTTTTCTCCTTGACCCGATCCACAGCACACAACTCTAGCACTGCAGAACACAGTCTAACCTCCATAAAAATGGATTCTACCTGTTTGGCTCACTTCTTTTTTGCTGCTATTTAGGAAAGTCTTGTAATATCTATTGAGTGAAAAGTGGATGAAAATTCTCATTAGACTGAGAGCTGGATTCTAAACCAAGCTGTGTCTGTCTCCACATGTTATAATCTCAACTGTTACGTTATATACCCCATGCTATCCCCTACACCTACATACATAAGAAATTACTATTTCTTGTTCTTCACTCCATGAAATTTTCTTTTTTCTTTCTCCTCCCCACCTACCCTACGTGTGTGTGTGTGTGTGTGTGTGTGTGTGTGTGTGTGTGTGTGTGTGTGTTACACACATGGGTGCAAGTGAGCACGAATGTGCATGTGGCAGCCAAGTTAAGTTCTGGGGTTTCCTGCTCTATCACTTTCCTCCTTAGTCCTTTGAGGCAGGCTCTCTACCTGAACCTGGAGTTTGCTAGTTTCTCTGCAACTGGTGGCCAGCAATCCCTCTGTCTCTGCCCCGCACCACACTGGGGTTACAAATACATGCGTGACCCTGTCACACTTTGTACATGGCTGCTGGAGATCAAACTCACATCCTCACATCTGCGCAGCACGCATTCTTACACGCTGAGGCCCTAGGCTATTTTGTCTTCTGCTGTTTTTTTTTTTTCTTTCTTTTTGCCTCCTCCTCCCCATTCTAGTAAATAGTTCATTTGTTGGGCTCTACATCAAGTGCCCCTTCCTCTGTGAAGTCTCTCGTGAGGCTCCCTAATAGGCACACTAATGGCCAGAGTTTTACACCTCCCTGTCTCTGCCTACAATGTACAGTTTATTCTACAATACTGTCTTTGCTTCTGGAACTACATGTGGGGAGCAGGGAGACGAGGAACAAGTGGATTTCACACAACCTACCCTGGGCCCTCCCAGTCAATATGTATCATTTGCAGATGACTGTTAAATCCATTCTCCCCACGGCCCCTTCACATATAAAATGTTGTGTCAAACGAGAAAACCCATCAGCATCAAGCACAAGCCTCAGGGCTGGGCTCAGGGATTATTTGACATTACAAATGGGCTTGGCACCTGTAAGTGTTCAATAACGTGATGTGATTCTATCATTTTAGTTTCGATGATATGTGACCATTCCTGTTGGACAGAATGTGTTTGATTGTGGTAGCGCCACTAGTGACTTCATCCTACTGATTTTTCCAGTGACAAGCACTTTAA
The DNA here is from genome assembly GCF_903995435.1 of Acomys russatus. Classification (NCBI taxonomy): domain Eukaryota; kingdom Metazoa; phylum Chordata; class Mammalia; order Rodentia; family Muridae; genus Acomys; species Acomys russatus. Next base: position 56,495,697 of record NC_067139.1, on the reverse strand, counting down.
TCGTGTTAGTCACCAGCAAAAAGCACCACGTTGCCAGGAAAAATGAAAACTATGACCTATAGAAACATTCCCAGTTTGAGTTGTAAGTTTCATCTCGGAGGTAATGCAAATGAGATGGTGTGCGGAAGAAAGGCTTCGTGTGGAAGTGTATGGGACTGGCATTCTAGCAGAGTGGTCAAGACACAGGTCACTGCAAGTCTGCGCTTTGTCTTCCCCTCAGATCTCACACAGGTTACACTAAGCATCCTTCTCTGCTGTGCCTGTTGAGCTAATTGACACCATAGGATGTTGTGGCCCTGATCTTAGCTGCGCTGTATCTCATCCTACACATTATATTGTTTCGAAATCTTCCTTTTAGAGAAAAACTACATACAATAGGGCTTACTTCTATTGGGCTGCTGTTTTCTTTCTCAGCTTCCATGATTATTTAAAATTGGGTCACAAATGCTACTTTATTTCATCTGTAAACATGGTCATACCTATTTAGAAGACAAAGATTTTTTTTTTTACAAAAACCAAAACCATTATTACATCATAAAACCATTTACCAATTATCCCTTCACATATTATTTGTGGAGCCTTTACATTTTTCCAGTTGGCACACAGTTTTACCATTCCATTTACTCAACTATAGTCATAGTAAGGTCTACACATTGTAACGAGTGACACGTTGCTAAGTCTTTTTAATCTATGGGTCCCTTCGCTGCCTCTCTCTATTCGAAGTATATAACCTAAGTTATGCGATGGGGAGTTTTCCTCATGGGGAGCTCATTGACGATGCTCAGCTGCCTCCTAGACTTTAGTACTTCCGTAAGCGTCATACTTCTTCAGAAAGACTGCTTCACTAGCTTGTATGTGTCCCATTGTTGTAGCCCAGACTGGCCTTGGACTCATGGTCCTCCTCCCTCCACCTCTGGAATACTGGGGTTACAGGCATGTGCCAGCACAGCTGTAGCTTTTACTCACCTCAGTCCCTTCCTAGTGCTGTCAGTAATTGGCACCCCTCCCCCTTTGCCAAGCCATTCCAGGCAACATTTCCTGACCTAGACATGGATTCATCCATATCTAAAAAGCCTTGATTAGGAAGACAGTGAGATGAGGCAGTGGTAAGCATTCCTTATTGTCCTTATTTCTAGGATTTTTCTGAGGCATGGCTGAAGTATGCGGCATTAGTACATATCTATGTATATTTAGCACGTATCACCCAATATGCCCCTTATATAATATGCAAGTGCTTACTTTTAAGCATGAAGCACACATACCCTGAGTTCGCCTGAGAGTATGAACTGAGACACTCCAGTCTAATATGAACCCTGTGCTGATTAGAATGGTCTGTGCACTTCTTCTGTCCTATGCTGAAAATTCCAAATGACATCAAGAGCAGTACTCACTGGGCGCAGCTTGTCAGATACATCGGTTTACATGATAATGCATACACTACAACACGTAGTGTAATTACCAAAGGACTCTTAAGGAGTTTCTACCTTTCTGTTTGTCCTCAAGTAAACCCATTAGAGATGGACACACAGAGAACTCTGTACTCAAAGCATTTGCAAGGTACCGGCTCCCTAGAATGCTGCTACTCAAATTGCACATAGGAAAATGCTTCATTTTCTTCTATTTGAGGATTATGCTTCGAGATTTAATTTGGCTCTGAAATGATATAAACTACGTGCACAGTTCAAAGACAAGCCTATAACATGAGGTTCATTCAAAACATCTAGCCAGGCGTGGCGGCGCACACTTTAATTCCAGCACTCTGGAGGCGGGGGGCAGGTGGATCTCTATGAGTTCAAGGCCAGCCTGGTCTACAAAGAGTTACAGGACACCCAGGGCTATTACACAGAGAAACCCTGTCTCGAATCCCCTCCCCTACAAAATAAAAATCTGGGCCTTGCTCCTGTCAACTCCAGTATTTATTACTGATTTTACTATTTGCTTGCATCCATACAGATGTTGTGATAGCCCTTTAACCCATGTATAAACAAGCATGCGCAACCCTCTTACTCACCTGCTCTTCTTCCTCTTGACAATGTAATCTAGGCATCACCCCTATTACCGTGCCAAGACCAGTTTGTGTTTTGCACAGATGCATAGCATTCCCTCTTATAGAGCACCGTGATCAGTTAAAGCAGTCTGGTCCTGGTAGATGTCCTGTATTTCCAGTGTTGGTGGATAAGAGTTATGAATGCTGAGTATTTTCATATTTTTGCCAGGGTACTTTGATAGCTATTTCTAGAAATGAGATTCCAAGACAAAGGTAAACACGGAAAATTTGGTAACCATGGCCAAATCCTCCCAAGGAAATAACAATTCTGCTTGAAGGCCATCATTATTCGAGGTTTAGTTTTCCCCTCGTTTTGCCAACAGAAAACATTTTAAACTTTTGGACTTTTGCCCATCAGGTGAAAATTATTTTTCAATGTAGTTATAATATGCATTTACCTCACCAGATTAAGCATAAAGCATTGGATACATTTACACTCACTTCTTTGTATGCCGATTGCAGACTGGGTCTACTTTTTTATAAGGCTCTTGGTTCCTTGCTTATCTATTTTCAAAACTTGCATTCATTAGAAATAATAGCCCTTTATTTTGAATTTCTGCTCAATAATTGTCACGATCAAAAACTGTTTGCCACCAAATTTTCATTTTCATACATCATTCATATGAGATTCTCTCTCAGAGGCTGTGGAGGTGACTCAGTAAAGGGCTTGCTGAGCAGCTATGAGGACTTCAGTTCAATCCCGGAACCCACATAAAAACTAATCTGGATATCGCAAAATGGCTCTGCAATCCCAGAGCAGCGGGGATGGAGACAGGAGGCTTCCTGGGCCTGCCTGGCTAGTCTAGCCAAGTTGGTAAATCCAAGTTTCAGTGAGAGACTCTGTCTCAAAAGTAGGGAAAATATTGAGGACCTGTAACATTAGCTTTCACATACACACGTGTGTGTGTATGTGTGTGTACACATGCATGCACACAACAGATATGCAGATAAGAGGAAGACAGAAAGAAAGGAGGAAAGAAAGAAGGAAAGAAAAAAGTTTTTTAGTTAAAGGTATTTCCTCTAAACTAAATAAGAGTTAACACACATTTTCTCCTAGTATTAACAGAAAACATTGCCTAAAACCAGGCACCTCTGAGATACAAGAGAATAATAGTGAATTTTTAGCTCTATCAAGTATTTATGTTTTAGCTGAAATAGAATCAGATCACTTCCTCCACTCCCTCCAATCCATCTTTGCTCATCTCCCTGAAACTCTTTTTGTGTCCTCCCAATGCTCAAGTTGGTAGCATCTTTTTATTTGATTATTATTGTTGCACACATATATGTACAAATATATGTAAGTGCAACCTAATGAGTCCAATTTTGTTGTCCGTGAATATATGGTTTCAAGACTAACCATGGTACTAGACCAACCAATAGAGGACTCGCCTTTGGGAGAGGCTAACTCTCCTTCCAGAGCTTTTGTCTAGGTGGAGGACCCTGTAACATTTTCCCACCTCTACATAAGCAAGGTCAACAATACTGTCCTTGCTTGGGTCTTATTTGTGCAAGCATTTCTAAGAGACTGTTTTACATCAGGCTTCCTAATTATTCTTGCTCTAAACTTTCTGCCCTAGCATCATGCCAAGCACATAGTAAGGACCTTAGAAATGACTTACCAGAGATCAAGTTACGCTACCAAGATGATTCTATATGCCCATAGTGTATTGAAATGCTTTGTCTTTCTCAGAAATGTAAATGCAAGCGCATGAGAGCACAGGGTATATAGGAAGTACAAATGCAGTTTGAGGTTTTCCAAGTAGTTAAAAGTGATGGAGTTAATGTAAAATGGGCTTCCTGGCTGTGGATGGGAAACAGGTTGGAGAGCCAAGGCACCCTCATCAATGCTGTCAGAAACAGCTGGGTCCTCCCCACTTCCCTTTTTGAAATGCTCACTGAATGGCTGCAAAGGTGCTCACTTATTGACGTCATTGCTATGGAGAGACTTCCTGATAGCCAGTGTGGTCGGTACCCAACCAAGGAGTCACCCTCAGCATGCCTGGGAAGATGTCACAACTCCAAGTTACAGTCCATTCAGTTATAAATAAACAACTACCAAGTAACACTGTGGGGGAAATGCTAATTAAACTTGAGAAATTGCCTACATCTGAAAATAGCAGGTAAAGCATGCCAAACAAGCCTGATGACATGAGTTCAATCCCAGGATCTCACAGAGGAAGGAAAAAACCCTGATAGTTAACTCATATACATATATGCCAATAATAATGAATAAAATCTAAAATTTTAAGTTAAATGCCAAAATTTTTGTAGACTTCAATGTATTTTGTTAAATAAAACTAAATCCCTAGGATTAAAATCCATTCAATGTACTACCTTGGTTGTATTGCCTTTAAAAAAAAAAAAAAAAAAAAAAAAAAAAAGATAAAAGGAGAACAAGATATATCTATATAAAATCAATATATGAATTAAATTCAAAGAAAAAAGTGCAGCTAAAAGGAGTGGCATTTTCTTGCAGAGGCCCTGCCATGTGATATAACTGGCATTTGGGGTTGCTGTGAAAATGCCCATCAAAAAAAATCTAATTGTATCACTTGGGTTCTTCTTCAAGGGAGACAAGAAGTGGACAGGGAGCCTGTGTTGGGGAGCAAAGTCACATTCTAAATTGCTTTTTAAATGCAGACTCACAAAAGGGGGGAAATGGGGTGAAAATACTTAGTAAATTCTATTTCCTAGAATGTTGGTTTTTCAAAAGGAAAGCACGCAAGCCTGAAAGTTCTGTTGGAGTGCTCCTCCTTAATTCTGCCACCCTCTTTCAGTAGTGGGGCAGCTTCCCACAGACATGGCCGATCCCCTAAACAGTCTACCACTAGTTAACACTCACCCATGGACATGGATGTCCTCATAGATGACTGGTTAACTGGACACTGTCACTTCTAGCCACAACTTGTGATAGGCAAGGCCTCACCAAACAGAAGTACAACCACCAAAAGCAGTAAGGATCCATTTATTTTTCTCTCAAAGAAAACAAAAGAGCTCTGATTCCCTATCTCTCTGCCCCAAAACAATGGCAGCAGACGAAGAAAGGACTTAATGCAGAAATTAAAATGACTCAGTTATCTTAATTACATGTTTGGCCACCCGGGTCAAATAACATCCCCATGAGCTCAAAAAGGGGAACCACATTCTTTTGTTCCAGTAGAAAAATAAGTTGCTCAAAAGATGTCTACAATGACTAGGTCTTGGAAAGTTTTTGATTAAAAAGGGATTTTTGTTGGAACACTTATAATGAGATTTGAGTTGCAGTAACAATATAAAATTGAAAGCAGAATTACATATAAAAAGAGTAGTGTAAAATAGCACTATTTTAGTACAATGGAAAATAAGGTGTTTGTGGTTTTGCTCCATAAATTCTGTGTTGTCTGCTCATATGTGTTCCTTCTCGGCCTTTCTCTGAATAGCCATTCTGATTTCCAATCCCTCCTGTACCAGATTCATTTGTGGTGGGGAACCCCCACAATCAACATCTCTGAGGCTCCACTTTCTTCCTCTGTTTTATTGGCTTTTCAAGACTAATTCAGGGCCACGCATCACACTGGTGTTCAGTTACAGGGCAGACAATGAATTTTCCTAATCCATTTAGTGTGCTGACAGAGCCCTGTTCACAATTTATAGAATTTCCTTTTAGACATCTACCTATTTCACAGTTCATTAGGATTCAAACCGAACACCTGTGTTTATAAAGTCAGAAGCAATTTCATCCTAACAAGGTGTTAAATACACCATTTTCTGAGAACAGGAACAGCAACTGTACTAGACTCTTGACCTGTGGAAGGGGATTGTGTCACTGGGCATCTATACCATCTTCTAATGACCCAGAAACTGACATGCAACAGCCGCAGAATGTTTTCACTACAGCTCAGATGATCCTTGCATTCCATTTTGATTCTTTTGCCACAAGTCGTTACTGTTTGTACCTCAGGGGAGCAAGAGGCTGCCTGCGGAAGTCAGCAGGATAGGGAAAACCTGTAAAACAGCTATAAAGAGCAGAGGGCCAAGTCAGGTCCTTCTCTGGCTAGATACAGGGACACTTTTTACCACACTGGGTCTCACAAAGTCTGACCTTGGCTCATTTTTATGTGACCCCCCCCCCAACTTTCCACATCATTAATAAAGAAAGAATCAAAACAAAACCTGTGGACATTAGTGGAAGGAAAGTGTGGAGTTTGGTGCTGCTATCAACCGTGCTCTCAAAATGGGAGTGGGATGCATGCATCAGAGGTGGTGACCCCTATAATGACTGTGGTTCCCAACATTTTTTTCCTATTGGCAATAAAGCATTTTGCAGACCTCCCAACTGTGGCCACCATGATAGTTCCTGCTCTGCAGGTTTACGTCTTTTTCTTGCAGTTAAAAATGTTATCAATAAAAATTTCAAACGATGCCTTTCCCCCGCCACATAAAAACAGTTAAAACTTGTGAAACCAATAAGGGGACTGAACTGGAAAAAATATAAATGACAGGCAGACTTTCTTTGTATGTTTTCTTTTTTCAACCAAGTCCCTTAATTTATTAATTCTAAAGGCATTCCATGCAAGGCTTAAAAGCAGAACACTGTACACATGATGCCAAAGGGGTGTTTGAGAGCAGCCTGCAAAGCTGGCTTGGCTGTGTGCTATGGAAGTCTAAAAAAGCACCTGCGTTTGAAAATGCACTGACTATGCAGGGCAATCTGCCGCCGTCGATCTGAGGAAAGACAGTACTGATCACCTCTTGAAGTTTGAACTGATGTGGTGAGAAAGTCACTTCCCAGGAAGCAGGGCAGGAAGTGAGACAGGAAGCAGAAATCCCTCCCTGGAAATCTCACATAAAATAAAAAATATATTATGGCAACATTTAAAAAAAATAAAACAAGAGAACTACTCTCTTGTTCCAAGCTTGTGGGTCTTAAAGGCCTCGAGGTTCTTGAATATGGGGACCAGCTGCAAGGTGACACAATGCACGCATCTAGTCTTAGAGGCCATATGGTGTTCCCAACTCCCTGTCACACTAATCTTCATGTCACTGGAAAGTGTGGCAGAGAGCTGGTGTCAGAGCAGACAGAATAAAGAATAAGGATATGTGCTCTTTTATCTGTTTAACATATTCACTGTTAGAAATGTGGCTTTATGAGTCATCCTAAGACATTATAATCCAAGTTTGCTCCATGGTCAAGTTATCACACTGAGTCACTGGTGACTCAAGACATTGAAAGATGCCACCATGGGCTGAGAAAACACATCCCCCCTCTATCAGCACCTTCCATAAGATCCCTGGGATGATTATGCCGCTTTTATTAAGAATCTAATGAAATGTTTACATTAGAAAAGTACAATCTGTATATCACAGAAAATGTAGGGAACACTTGGTCTCTGCCTCTAAGACAGAGCACAGTAAATAACTGCCATCCATTCCTTTATTTTTGGTACTTAGAATACAACACACACACACACACACACACACACACACACATACACACCTTAAAAATAAGACCTTAATAAACAATATAAACTTTCTAAAATATGTTAACATCTCTAAGACTTTGAGTGATGGCCTAATTATTGTGAATATAGTGTTACTGTTATAGCCGCAGTGTTACCTTGAAGATTCATGCCCCTGGGTTATTCTTTTTTTTTTTTTTTTTTTTTTTTCCTTCTTACTAGAACAGTGTCTTGCCTAGTGAACTCATATATTAAGATATAATTATAAAACTTCACTAGGTTTCTGCATAAACCTCCATCCAGTTAGGATACCCACAGGAAAGTTTTTTCCTGGTGAAAACAGTTCAATACTTAGAACCCCAGTTGCTTCCATTCACATCTTCTCTGGATCTCTCTTTCTTTAACCTTAAGCCAGAACAATTTGGACAGTGATTTCATAGGTGACAATCAGGTTTAAGCATAGGCATCACATGGAAAATGTTAACCCACAGTTTCTAGAACTCATTTCGCCAGCCGCAGAACACTAGCCAGACATTTCCGTAATGGATCAAATGGGAACCAGAGAGACCAGAACTCCTGAAGTTAGGAGTCATCCCTGTGTACCTTGAACATCATTGAGGCCCAAGAAAAGAGCTGCAAATGGCATACTGTGCTATGCTACAAGTTGAAGGAAGGCCTGAGTGAGTTACACAGCCACCTGAGGCATCTCCAAGCATGGGCAGTAAACTCCTGTTGTGCCAAGGCCAGGAGTCTGCACCTCCACACAATGTACCTTTCCTCAAGGACACGAGCCAAGTGGGTCAGGCTTTTCTGAGAAACCTTGATATTAGCTTCAATTATAGTACACATAAGTGGACATTTTGAATAGTTTTCAAACTTCTATCTCTTAAGAGACTAGTTACTTATGTATTTATTACCATCTTCTTTTCTTCCTTTACTTATCTGCTCTTAGACAACAGAAAGAAGATGAAGTCTAGCTAAGAATCTACATGGGGTTACCAGTAGTGAGTGGTAATGAAATTGCTGGGAGTTTAGGACTCTATAAACCAATTCTGCATCATATAACCATGTGCTGAATCGAGTGTGTGCCTAATGAGAACAGTTTTGTTGTTATGTCTTACAATAACACATAAACGATGTTTGTGCCATATGTGGCACAAAAATATGTGCTAAGTAAATACATGCATGCCATCCACAGAGGAGAAGTCATTGCTCTCAGGACAATTTTGGAAGAGCCACAAGGTACCTGAACCTGTACGTATCACTGCATGTGAATATAAGTATGTCTTTACCAAGAGAAATTTTTTTGCAATGAATATCTATAGATTGTATGTTTTCATCTGCTTTGATTACATTTTAAAAATAAAAGCTATGGGCCTTTGCCATGGAACTCAGTGGCCTACACAACTCAATGCACACAACTCAGTGGCCTATACAACTCAGTGGCCTCACCTTTCAGAGTGGGGAACCTCTATATTCTTTGTTAGCTAGCAAGCATTTAGACAGTGGGCCAACTCCCTGACCTATCTGTAGCATAAATCAGTAAAAAACAAAAAACAAAAAACAAAAACAAAAACAAAAACAAAACAGACAGATGGTCCTGTAGACTATAACACATCTTCTAGAAAGAGTGCCTATGGGGTGCCATGACTAACTAGTGTTTTGGCATCAAGCTGAGTAGGCGAGAACGATGTGTAAAAAAAGCAGAAACAACGTCCTCAAACAAAAGAGCCAATGATCACTTAGGTAGTACTTTTATCTCTCTGTTTCAATTTAAGACATTAAATATGTAGCTGGACTGAACTGAGCATCTGGGGTCTATAAACACACAGGCTAAAGTTTCTTATGAAACTCACAAGGTTAAAATAGGATAGCTGAGAAATAATCTAACTTGTTCAAGCATCCTAACAACGATCAGCAACAACAATAACAATAGCACCGATATAGGAAACTCAGCTCGCAGTGAGAACATTTTACTACAAGCAAGGAGAGCACTTTCTTGATTTCTGAACTCAGACATGCCCCCATACACACAAATGTCAAGAGGGAGACAGTACGTTTCACATGCCTCCCACTCCTAAGCACTTTGTCCCTTCATTTTTCAAAACATTTTCATTCCAAATGCTAGGACTTGATCATTCCTATTTTTCAAGATGTATTGGTAATTACTTAAAAACAAGAAAAGTTGGCGCAAAGCACAAGCCCGTTCACTAGTTCCCCAACGGCTGAGCAGTACGTGAACTCTGGATGGCGTAAGATGATGTGTAGGAAACATTAAAGGAAATAGCAAAATAAGAAATGTGGCTGTGGGGTTCTTTGAAGATATTTTTAAAAATAAAATGTTATGTTAAGAGGCATGTGGTGTATCTCTGTACGCGCGTAATTATTATCCCACTGATTTATTGTACACATGTCAAAAAAAGCCTGGGTATTTGTACAAGTTGAAACTAACCAACCAAAGAGCCAAGCCACATAGCCACAGACCCAGACAATTTTCCTTCTACCTCTCCTCCTACCCTTTACCCTACCACCTCCCAAACACAAAGGTCCTAGGTGCAGAATCTTTCTTACAGAGAGGACCTATTATGCCAGTTCGGCGGCCATTTATACTGTGTCCTTAAAGGAATGACCAGTGACAGCAGTCATTTATACTATATTACAGATATATGGCTAAAGCCAGCTAGCAGCATAGATGTCCCAGAGAAGCCAGCAAAAATTTTCCCATTCTCTTCTGTGCTGGCAAGAGCCTTTTGGAAGGAGTCAGAAATCAAACCACAAGCAACTGTTCCATGTCACCTTTTCTGAGAATAAGCTCCTCATCCCTTGGGTGTGTTTTAAGTCACATCTTTCAACGCAGGACATAATGAGATGTCACCTAGCTCATCCAAAAACCACCCTCCTGTGTGTAACCACACATGAGGTAGGGAGACTGTGGTTTTCCTGTTGAGCTGATGAGAGGACATAGCACTTTACTGTATCCTACTCTGCCACCAGAGATCCTTTCACCATGATCCACCAATTAGAGCTAATTTCAACTAAATTGCTTTATTCAAGAGACAGATGTAGGTAACTTGTTCCTCTGTCTATACAGAGCAATCTTAATAGAAGGAAAAAAAGCAAAAGAAAATGCCTTGGATGTTTCCGCTAATAGACTTATTATGTCACACTCTCAACTTCAAAACTGGAGTGTAGAAATACCATCTCGCTGTTCTCACCGAGAGAGTAACTTCATTTCTACTTCAAAGCACCATCTCTCCATTGCACCACTTAATTATTGAACATGGGACAAAAGCTGCCTATATAATGTCACCTCTGTCTTTTTTATGAAATATGTATGGGTCTAATTTAAACTGTGTTGATTTGATAGAAGGATGGGTAGCAGACAACCACAGGCATCAGTGTACGACCCTGATGGGGAGACCTTTCTGAGCTGGCTCTCTTCACTCTTGCCTGCTGCAGAGGAATTGTCAGGGAACCTGTGTGCTGCCCCATACTCAGGAACATAATTACAATAACTTTAAGACAAAATATAGGTATAAAAAAAGTGCTTTGTAAAACAAAAGCTGTGCTTTTGGGTAAGAGTGAACAAGCTACCTGGCCTGTATACGATACGGATGGAGTCCTGGCTGGACACTCTAATGCCTGCATATTTGACCTGATTCACAAAGGTCACACTGTAAGGGTCAGCAATTTTTTCCTATGAAAGACAAGACAGTAAACACACTTGGCTGTGTAGGCCACAGAGGCTCTGTAACAATTGCCCAGCTCTGTTACAGCAAGAAAGCAGACCAGTAGATGAATAGACATGGTTGTTTCTAATAAGATTTTATAAAATCAAGCAAAGGTCCAGGTTTGGATCCCAACTCAATCCCTGGTCTAGGCAATGATTAGAGGGCAGAAATGTCTAATAGCGTAGCATTAGCCACATGACAAAGCCAAATGTGCAAAGCACTGTTGTTCTGACTAAAGCACTGCATTTTAGATTTTGCTAACTAAGTAAATGTAAATGGCCTTGTGTGGCAGATGGCGCAGCACTGAATAGCAGAGTTCTAGATACTCTGTACTGCTGTCCCTTCAAATGAAATCTATATGCTATAAATCCATGTGTTTAAAAAAAATTCCCATAACTTTCACTGAGGGCATAGACCTAATCAACAACTCATCTCATTCCTAAGGCAAATGTACGTACACATCCTTACCCATTGTCTATATATATAAAGACATGGTGCAAAGATCCCACACATACCAATTACATGGCCTTCTCACAAAGTAGGTCTTAAGGCAAAACACATAAATCTGCCTAGTTCACCACCATCTTTGCTATATTACCCATTGCTTTTGTCAGCTCTTTTATTTACAAATAATGCATGCTTTGCATTTACTCTAAGACCGAAAGGGTTAATCCAACCAGAAGAAGCAAGAAGAGAGGATAATAATGTGTTTATTTGGTATGGGGTGTTGGGTTGTTTTTGTTGTTTCTCTAAGTATGTTAACTTTCTTCATTGGTAAATTATGAATTACATTTACAAATGTCATCAAATAAGATATGAGCTAGTCTAATCATACTATACATTTGTTCAAATGTAATAATTCCAGATCTAAGTCCTTATGATTCTCAAATCATCAACAACAACAACTAAAAGCTCTAAAGCCAGGCGTGGTAGCACATCGTTAATCCTAGCAATCTGGGGGCAGAGACAGGCTGATCTCTGTGAGCTTGAGGCCAACTAGGTCTACAAAGTAACTTCTAGGACAGCCATGGTTATTAACACAGAGAAACCCTGTCTTGACCTGACCTCAGGTCTCTTAGCCAATCCAAGGAAAGTTTCCAGGTCCACACAGGCATGGGCACAGGCTCCAAGGTCCAGCTGAATGCCTGGCAGGGCATGCAGCACCTCTACACTGTGTCTCAGAAGGAACTGTGGGCTACAACACCAGTGTCTAAGTCTTCCTGACAAGAGGAGACATCACGATATGGACCACGGGTAAATCTGACCTCAGGCCATCCAGCTGGTCCACAGAAAGTTTCCAGGACTGCACTTAGGTCACTCACCTGATCCAACTGAAGAATTCCTGATACCCCACAGGTGAGGGGTCTCAACCTATAGTCGCTCATCTATAAGCTGTTCTCAACAGCCAGTGCAGGACACCAGAAACTACCACCCAACACCAGAGACAGCAAGATGGCTAAAGGCCAACATAAAAATACAAACAACAAAAGCCAAAATAATATGGCATCTCCAGAACCCAGTTATCCCAAAACAATCAACCCTGGAAACTCAAATACAACTGAACCACAAGAAAATGACCTTAAATCATTTGTAATGAAGATGATAACTGAGGAAATGAATAAAATCTGTAAACAAATACAGGAAGATACAGCCAAACATACTGAGGCTTTTAGAGAAGTGATGACAGAAGCCTATAGAGAGGAAATGAAGAAATCACTGGAAGAAATACAGGAAAATGCAAACAATTGGGTGAAGAAAATCATAAAACAGTTCAAGATCTGAAGATGAAAATAAAAACAATGGTAAAGGCACAAATTGAGGAAATCTCAAAAAGAAAAACTTCGAGAATAAAACAGGAACTGCAGAGGTAAGTATGACCAACAGATACAAGAGATAGAGGAAAGAAAATCAGGTGTAGAAGATACAATGGAAGAAATCGATGCAGTCATCAAAGAAAATGTTAAATCTAAAAAATTCCTGACACAAAACATCCAAGAAATCAAGGACACCATCAAAAGATGAAACCTAATGATAATAGGAATTGAGGAAAGAGAAGATGTCCAGATCCAAGGTCCAGAAAACATTTTCAACAAAATCATAGAAGACAATTTCCCCAATTTAAAGAAATAGATGCCTATAAACATACAAGGGGCCTATGGAACACCAAATAGAGTAGACCAGAAAAGAAAATCCTCCCAGCACATAATAATCAAAACACTAAATGTACAGAATAAAGAAAAAATATTAAAAGTGTAAAGGGAAAATGCCCAAGTAACATATGCCCGACTTTTCACCCAAGACCACAAAAACCGGAAGGGGCTGGGCAGGAGTCTTGCAATCCCTAAAAGATCACAGATGCCAGTCCATACTACTATACCCAGCAAAACTTTCAATAGCCATAGATGGAGAAAACAAATTACTCATGACAGAAACAAATTTAAACAGTACCTAGCCACAAATACAGCCCTAGAGAAGATACTAGAAGGAAAACTCCAACCCAGGGAGGCTAACTAAACTCAGGAAATAGATAGCTTCATTTTAGCAAAACAAAAATGAGATAAGCATACAAACACACTATCATAATCAACATCAAAACAAAAAGACCTAAAAGTAACTGATCATTAATCTTTCACAACATCAATGGTCTCAACTGTCCAATAAAGAGAAACAGACTAACAGAATGGAAGTTTAATAGGACCTGACATTCTGCTGCATACAAAAAACACACCTCAGGCACAAAGATAGACATTACCAGAGAGTAAATGGCTGGAAAAGGTCTTCCAAGGAAATTGACACAAGAAGCAAGCCGGATTAGCCATTCTAATATCTAATAAAATACACTTTCAACCAAAATTAATCAGAAGAGATGAGGAAGGACACTTCACACACATCAAAGTAAAACTCAACCAAGATGACATCACAATTCTAAACACCTATTCCCCAAATGCAAGGGAACCCACATTTGTAAAAAAAAAATTAGTAAAGCTTAAACCACAGATCAATCCCCTCATATTAATAGTGGGAGACTTTAATACCCCTCTTTCACCAAAGAACAGGTCAATGACACAGAAGCTAAACCAAAAAATAATGACACTAACAGATGTCATGAATCAAATGGACCTAACAGATATCTATAGAACACAAAAGACTTTACCTTCTTCTCAGCACCTCGTGGAACCTACTCCAAAATTGATGATATGCTAGGTCACAAAGCAAGCCTCAACAGATACAAGAAGATTGGAGTAATACCTTGTATCCTATCAGACCACCATGGAATAAAGCTGGACCTCAAAAATAACAAAAATAACAAAAAGTCTACACACACATGGAAACTGACCAACTGGGTTAGAGAAGTAATAATGAAAGAAACTAGGAATATCCTAAAATTCAATGAAATTGAAAGTATAACATACCCAAATTTATTGGACACAATGAAAGCAGTGCTAAGAGAAAAGTTCATAGCACTAAGTGCCTTCATAAAGAGATTGGAAACATCTTATGCAAAAACTTAATGGCACATCTGGAAGCCCCAGGAAAAAAAGAAGCAGACACACCCAAGAGGACTAGACAGCTGTAAATAATCAAACTCAGGGCTGATCAATAAATTAGGGACAACTAGAACAATTCAAAGAATAAACAAAACCAAGAGCTGATTCTTTGAGAAAATCAACAAGATAGACAATCTCATAGTGAAACTAAATAAAAGTCAGAGAGACACTACTCAAGTCAACAAAACCAGAGATGAAAAGGAGGACATAACAACAGATACTAAGGAAATCCAAAGAATCATTAGGTCTTACTTCAAAGGCCTTGTGCCACAAAATTTGAAAAATCTAAATGAAATGGTAAATTTTCTTGATAGATTCCACTTACCAAAATTGAATCAAAATCAGGGAAACAAATGAAATAGTCCTGTATCTCCTACAGAAATAGAAGGAGTCATCAAAAGTCTCCCAACCAAAATAAGCCCAGGGCCAGATGGTTTCTTTCAAAGAAGAGCTAATACCAATACTCTTCAAACCATTCCACAAAATAAAAATGGAGAAACATTACCAAATTCATTCTATGAGGCCACAGTCACTTTGATACCTGAACCACACAAAGACCCAACAAAGAAAGAAAATTTCAGACCAATTTGTCTTATGAACACGGATGCAAAAATATGCAATAAAGTAACCCACAAACTAAATCCAAGAACACAGCAAAGATCATTCATCAAAAACAAGGAAGCTTCATCCAAGACATGCAGGGATGGTTCAATATATGGAAATGCATCAATGTAATCCACCATATTAAAAAAACTGAAAGAAAAAAACCACATGATCATTCCCTTAGATGCTGAAAAAGCATTTTGACAAAATGCAACACCCACTCATATTTAAAGTTTTGGAGAGATCATAGATACAAGGAACATACCTAAACACGATAAAGGCTATATACAGCAAGCCTATAGCTAACATCAAATTAAATGGAGAGAAACTCAAAGAAATTCCGTTAAAATCTGAGACTAGACAAGGCTGCCTACCCTTTCTATATATCTCTTCAATATAGTACTTGAAGTTCTAGCTAGAGCAATAAGACAACAAAAGGAGATCAAGGGGATCCACTTAGGAAAAGAGGAACTCAAAGTATCCCTATTTACAGATGATATGATAGTATACATAAGTGATACCCAAAATTCCACCAAAGAACTCCTACAGCTGATAAACACCTTCAGCAAAGTGTCCAGATACAAGATTAATTTTCAAAAAATCAGTAGCCCTCCTGTATATAAGTGACAAATGGGCTGAGAAAGAAATTAGGGAAACTAAACCCTTACAATAGCCACTAATAATATAAAATATCTTGGTGTAACTCTAACCAAGCAAGTAAAAGACCTGTTTTTAAAAAAACTTCAAATCACTGAAGAAGTAAATTGAAGAAGATACTAGAAGATAGAAAGACCTCTTATCAATATAGTAAAAATGGCCATTCTACCAAAATCAACCTACAGATTCAAATGCAAACCCTATCAAAATATCTACACAGTTCTTTACAGATCCTGAAAGATCAATTCTCAATGTCATATGGAAAAACAAATAACCCAGAATAACTAAAGCAATCCTGTATAATAAAAGACTTCCAGAGGAATCTCTATCCCTGATCTCAAGCTGTACTATAGAGAAAAAGTAATATAAAGAGCATGGTACTTGCATAGAAGTAGGCTGGTTGATCAATGGAATCAAATTAAAGAACCAGAAATAAATGCACTCACCTATGGACACTTGATATTTGACAAAGAAGCCAAACCATACAGTGGAAAAAAGATAGGATCTTCAACAATGTTGCTGGTCTAACTGGATGTCTACATGTAGACAATGTATACAGATCTATATTTATCACCCTGCACCAAACTCAAGTCCAGGTAGATTAACAACCTCAACATAAAACCAGACACACTACATCAGTTAGAAGAAATAGTAGAGAAGAGCTCTACTCACCAACAGCTCAGGCTCTAAGAGCAACCATTAATAAATGGGACCTTATGAAACTCAAAGCTTCTGTAAGGCAAAGGACACTGTCAACAGAAAAAAACAATGACAGCCTACAGACTGGGATAAGATCTTCACCAACTGTACATCCAACAAAGGTTTAATATACAAAATATATAAAGAACTCAAGAAATTAAACACCAACAAAATAAATTATACAACTAAAAATGGGGTACAGAGCTAAACAGAGAATTCTCAACAGAGGAACAAAAAATGGTAGAGAAACTCCTAAAGAAATGCTCAACGTCCTTAGCCATCAGGGAAATACAAATGAAAATGACTCTGAGAGTCCATCTTACACCTACCTGAATGGCTAAGATCAAAAAATTCAAGTGACAGCACATGCTGGAGAGGATGTAGAGAAAGGGGAACACTCCTCCATTGCTGGTTGGAGTGCAAACTTGTACAAACACTTTGGAAGTCAATCTGGTGATTTCTCAGAAAATTGGAAATAGTGCTACTGCAAGACCCAGCTATACCACTCCCGGGCATATACCTGAAAGACACTCACCATATAATGAAGACATTTGTTCAACTATGTTCACAGCAGCCTTCTTTGTAATAGTCAGAACCTGGAAACAATCTAGAGGTACCTCAACTGAAGAATGGATAAAGAAACAGTGGTACACTTACACAATGAAATACTACTCAGCTATTAAAACCAAGGAAATCTTAAAATTTGCAGGCAAATTGACAGAACTAGAAAAGATCATCCTGAGTGAGGCAACCCAAACCCAGAAAGAAACATGATATATACTAGCTTATAAGTGAATATTAGCGCAAAGTAGATGTCCTCTGAGAGACTCCATCCAGCAGGTGATTGGGATCGGGACAGATGCTGGGACTCGCTGCTGGACTCTGGGTGGAACACTGAGTGGTATGGAAGAACTGGGGAATGGAAGGACCCAGAGGGCTGAGGAACCCCAGAAGGAGACCATCACGGCTGGCAGATCTGGACCCAGAGGTGCCTGCACAAACTGTGGCACCAACGAAGGACAATGCATACAGAACCTAGATCCCCTTGTTCAGATCTAGCCAATGGACAGCTCATTCTCCATAGTTGTGGGGAGATCAGAGACTGCCTCTGACATGAACTCCAGTGCCCCTGATTTGATCACTTCCCTTTGGTGGGGAGGCCCAATGGGCAGACAGAGGAAGGGGAAGCAGGCTGTCTGGATGAGACCTGATAGTCTGCGGTCATATGGTGGAAGAGAAGGTCACCTTCTGTCAGAGGTCTAGGGGTGGAGAAAAGGGCAGAAGAGGGAGAGCAGGTGGGAACGTGAAGATATAAGCAAGGAGATGACAATCGGGATGTAATCTGAATAAATTATAATACATGTAAAATTTTTAAAAGAAAAATTGCATCAACAATGGAAAAAATAAAATAGAAAAATTCTAAATGTGAAACAAACCCCTAGGATGTGTAACATGACATAAATCGACAGGAAACAATGACGTCAGTCTTCATCTTCATTTAACCCACTTCAATGTGAGACTGTCTTCTCATGTTTGGTCTCGGGTATTGCTGCGACCTCAATGGGAGGGTCACAAACCTATGATACACACAGCAGGTCTCACCTTCCAAAAGAAAAAATCCAGAAATCTGTGAATTCCAAAACACATCTGGCCCCAACAGCTTTGGGACGAGGTTCTCTCCAGAATGCCTCAGAATGAGCATGGATATGGCTAAGGGTCTCTGCTCTCCAGAGGCCCAGGCAGCACCTTACCTCTGTCTGAAGGATGGCAGCCCTCTGTTCTTTGGCAGTAAGCGACTCTTTAAGCACTTCAATGTGTTGCTTGCAATCAGAATTTTGATTGCTAAGGGTTTCAAGCTTTGTTTGTAAGGCAAGAAGTTCTGACTCCTTCTTGGAAAGTTCCTGCTTCAGCTGATCAATCTGCAAAACAAGACAATCACAACATCTTAGATAAGCCTGTTTGAACAGTTTATATTTGACAATTGCTCTTTCTCTCTGTTTTCAATAGCCAGCAATTCTAAATCCAGCAGGAAATGCCATGAATCTGCCTAAAGAGATAGCCCTGGTCTGGAAGAAGCCCTATAGGGACAAGTATGTAAGCAGATGCCTTCCACCTCACTGAGACCATAGGTCTGCAATGACATGAAAGGTTCCTGCCAAAAACCTACTTGTCTCTGAAACCCCAAAGCCTAATGTCATTATGCAGACTACAGTAGGAGGGGGCAACTTAACCCAAGATACAAGTTCCCAGTGGGGACAGTAATTCAAGGGTATAATTTAAAGACAATTCTCAAAAGAAAAATAATTTAAGATATTAAGGCCCTTATTTTATTTCTATTAAACATAAAGACAAAAGAAATATGTGTGTGTGTGTGTGTGTTATAAAAAAAAAAAGCAATGTAAGAAACATTCATCATTCAGTAACCAAAAATAAAAATAATTAAAATCAATATTATTCCATCTCACATCTATCTCCTTCTAGCCCTCTTTGGAACTGTCACCAAAGTTTGAGATTTTTTTTAGTTTTATCATTAACATTTTAATCCATGCAGAATATTTATTACTTTTTCATATTTCAAAACTTTGTGTTGTATATCCCTTAAGTGTTTATGTCCTAAAGATTAAATCATGTCCATGTAAGCCCATGTACACAGAACTTAATCATTTTTTACTGAAGAAAAGTATTCCACTGCAAGAGTTCACCTCAATTTATTTATCAACTCTGCTATTGACCTGGTTTTGTCCTAGGTTTTTAATCTTTACAACAGTGCTACTCTGAAAACATACAAAACCTGATCGTACACCCATCATCCTCCAGAGTCTCCATCCAGGTGAGAAGCTGCTGCACCATGCAACATGTACCATCATAGTCACTGTTCTATGCTCTGAAGAAGCACCATGACCATGGTTGCTCTTACAAAACCCAGCATTTTGTAAGCAACGGCTTACTGTTTCACAGGCCCAAATGGAGACATGGTACTGGATAAGGAGCTGAGAGTTCTATATTCAGACCTTTAGGTAGCATGCAGAGAGTGAAACTGGGCCTGGCTTAGGCTTTGGAAACCTCAAAGCCAACACCCAGTGACACATTTTCTCCCACAAAGCAACAGCTACTCCAACAAGGCCATACCTCCTAATCCTATGTGGGCCATTCTTATTGAAACCCCACATTCTAATCCTTAGACCCCCACATGCTTATAGCCATAATATAATAAATAGAGTAATATAATGTATATCAAAATGTAAAGTGCATTCAGTCCAACTTCAAAAAACCCACCACAGTGTATCATAGTCTCAGTACTGTAGGCACCCCCAACCCACCAAGAAAATCAAATAAAAAAGCATACCACACACTTCCAACATTCCAAGAATACACATTACTTTTCCAAAAAGGAGGAAAGAGAGCATGGCAAAGACATGATGAACTACAACAAGAACAAAACCAGCAGGCCAAACGCCAAACTTTGTAGCTGCATATCAAATGCCAAAGTGCTCCTCAGATCTCCAGCTCCTTTGAGCTTTGTTGACTGTAGCACATTTTCTTGGGCTTGTTACACATCCTGTTAGCCGCTCTCTTTGTCAAGTATCCCACCACTCTGGCATCTCTAACACAATCCAGGCTTCACCTTCATAGCTTCACACAATATCCTCTTTAAGCCTCCATGCACAGACACCCCTGAAACATGCCTGGCCTCAGCGGCTTTCCTTAGCTTCTGAGGGAGATTCCACAACCTTTTTCTTGTATTCCTCACTCTAAAGACAGACCACGTGGCTGAAGCTGCCAAGTTCTGTTGCTTGCTGGAGCTGGAATACAGACACCCTCATTCAATTGCATTTGCACTCATTTTCTGTTCTTGATAGTTTCCTTCACTACTTAAGATTTTCTTTAATTTCTTTTTTATAAGAAGAAAGCTTAACTAAGTGGGTCACCACTCAAGTCACCACCCTTTATTCCACGTAACATCAGAGTTTTCTTTAAACTTTTTATCTCATTGACCACTGGACTTAGCTCCATTTCATTTTCTGGTGTTCTCTTTTCTCCTCAAACTGTATGTTTTGCATTTTTCCTTGCTCAGCTTCTTCCTTTTCATTATAGGTCTGCAAATGAGTGACCACTAACAACCATGCAATAGAATCAATACCAGGCTGTCTTGAAATCTCCTCTGCCAACACCACTAATCCAAACTCTTCAAATTTAGCCTCACGCAGATGTTGTTTGACAAAAACAGAAAGCAGCTCCATTCTTCCCACAGAATGTCACAATAACATTCTCTTGGCCACTTAATAATAGTCTTCCCATCTGAAACTTCTTTAGTTCGGACCCCACAGTTCAAATTGCCCCCAACACTGCCTTCCATGCTCTTATGTTGGTGCCCCGTTATCCCCTACTTAAAGCACCCAACCACTATCTAGTCCAAAGCCCCAAAGTCTTTCCTATTCCTCCAACAAACAGCATGGCCAGGCCTGTCACAATAGCCCACTCATGATGCCAACGTCTGTGTTAGCCACTGTTCTATTGCTATAAAGAGACACCATGACCAAGGAAACTCTTCCCAAAGAAAGTACTTAACTGGGTCTTGCTTAAAATTTCAGAGGTTTAGTCTATTGCCATCATAACAGGAAACATGTCAGAACATAGGCAGACATGGTATTGCATAAGGAGCTAAAAGTTTTAAATCTGGATGTGTAGGAAGCAAGGAGAGAGTGACACTAGACCTGGCTTGGGCTTTTGTAATCTCAAAACCTGTTCCCAGTGATACACTTTCTCCAACAAGACCACATCTAATTCTTCTCAAGTCCTACCACTTGCTGATAACTAAGTATTCAAATATAGCTGGGTGTGGTGACACACATCTTTAATCCTAGTATTCAGGGAGGCAGAGGCAGGAGGATCTCTGTGAGTTTGAGGCCAGCCTGGCCTACAAAGCAAGTCCAGGACAGTTGAGGCTACACAGAGAAAAACTGTCTTGAAAACAACAACAACAGTATTCAAACATACCGGTCTGTGGGGCCATTCTCACTCAAACTACCCCAACATCGTAATCAAATTTTACCAGATGAGACCAAAATATTTTCCAAAGCAGTTATATTGATTTGCATGACCACAGTAGCATGTAAATATGTCATTATCCTAGTTTCCCAGTATTTTATGTCACCAGATCACTATGTTTTTGTCCACTGTTGTGAGTCATGGTACCTCCGGAGATGATTCCTTCCCCTTTCTTCTTTACAACTGTCACTCTTCCAAACCAGATGTTGGGTCTGTTTTCCAACTCTTGAACTTGTACTGAACAATGATTCTGAATGTGGCAAAATACCAGTACCTCTGTTCTTGCCCTAACCCAGAATACAACTGGCAGCTTCTGTCCCCATGCTCAAAGCTAGATTGTGGCAATCCCAACTGCCCCCTGCTGGAATCCAGCTAACGTCATACAAAGCCAACATCCCTGTGACAACTCCACTACATGGAAGTCCACACAAGCCACATGAAAGGCCATTCAGGAAGAAGGGCCTGTCTTGTTCTAAGTCTCGAAGAAATTTTTCAACATCTCATAATTTAGTTTGACATATGATTTTTCACATGTAGAAAAATAATGTTATTTACTAATAAATGTAATAATTAGATATTTGAAGATGCACTTTTAGGTATAAGAAAGTTCTCTTTAATTAAATCATTTCAAGAGTTTCTTTAAATCACTAAAGAATGCTTAATATTGTTCCAACATTCTGCCCCCCTGCCATGCTTTTCTCCCTTTGATATGCTCTTGTAATGAGTAACATCAATGGAATTTCAACATTATCCATTCCTTGTATTTCTAGGAAAACTTCACTTAGTCGTGACATACAATGTTGGTCAATGTTAATGGATTCAGCTTTCAGATATTCTTTCATGGTTTCATCTATTTTGGGGCAAGAATGTTCTGTCATGCTTCCATCTCTGCTGTTGTTCTTGGGTTATGATACTCACTTATTAATGGGAGCTGGTTTTAATGTGCTCTGAGAACTTTTGTGAAACACTGAATTTTTTTATTTTGGTGTTCATTAGAAAACATGAACGCCTTGCTCTAGCCCTCTGCACCCTTCCCTTACAGGGCCCCTCACAAAGCCTAGGGATCAGCTGGCAGCCAGCAAGTCCCAGTGATCCTCATGCCCCCACTCAATGGTACTGGGTTACACACACAGAGACACAACCAGCTTTCTACATGGATGTATGTGCACACACAGCAAACACTCTTGCTCACTGAGGCATCTCCCCAAACCTTCCATTGCTCTTTAGTCCTGTATTGTTCATACTGCTTTGTAAACAGCAATCTCCACAGCCTTTTATTCTGTCTGGCAAGATTAAGTGGACTATTTATTACAGCCACATGATTTTAGTTCAGTGCGCCACCTGGGATTTCTCTCCACATTATCTTTCCTCTCTTGGCTTTTCTTTCTGCCTTGTTTGGAATCACTTTTCTTCCTCATTTCGCCCCCCAATAATTTAAAAGTTTATACATAGATTTTCATTGTTTTACTTAATTTATTTAAACTTTTAGGCAGCTGCTCTAGAAATTATAAAATTTATCTTTTAAACTTATCTTCTATATTATGTTTAACTTCTTCCTGAATAACATGAGGCTCTTGAGCTCAGATCCAATTACCAGCCGCTTAGCCAGGTGGTGGTGGTGGCATGGGCCTTTAATCTCAGCATTTAGGAGGAAGAGGCAGAGGCAGGAGGACCTCTGTGTGTTCAAGGCCGGCCTAGCCTACAAAGGAAGTTCCAAAACATCCAGGGCTACATAGTGAGACCCTGTCTCAACAAACAAACAAACAAATAAAAAGAGCCAAATTGCCAGCCTCTTGACAAGTATTATTACGTCATTATGGTTTTGTTGTGCTTTGATTTTAATGAGATTACTTTTTTAAAAAAGATTTTATTTTTATATGTGCGTGTGTGCGCGTGCGCTAGCATATATGTATGTGGGTACCCATAGAAGCCAGAAAAAGGAGTCAAAGCACCTGATTCTGAGTTAAAGGCACATGTGATTGACCTGATATGAGTGCTGGGAACCAAACCTTGCTCACCTGCAAGGGTATGAAGTGACCCCCAGCCACTGATCCATCTCTCTAGCCCTGAGCACTATCACCTTTGTACAGTCTATATTTGTTCAGATTTACTCATAAACGTACCACTACCTTTGCCTGTTTCTCATTCTGACTTTGTTTTGTGGTTGAGGCAGGTTCTGAGGGAACGCAGTCCAGCACAACACAGGCCTCAAACTTGTGATTCTTCTGCCTGCTGGGGCTGCAGACATACAATACCACACACAACGTTTGAGCCATCCCTGGACGAGTCAACACATAAAGAACACATAAGTACATACTTACACATCAAACATGGTGTTACTATTCAAAATACATAAGGAAGTAAAAAAAAATGCAAAACTTTAAAATGGCATAGACCTAAGAAGATACTGCTCAAAGAAAGACATGAGAAATGGCCAAAGTGCGTGAAAACTGTTCAACATCACAATTATCAGAAAGATGCAAAGAGGAAGGAGAATCTTTCCCACTGCTGGTAGGAACTAAATCCATGTGGTAAGTATAGACAGCAATGTGAAATTTCTCAAAAAATTAAAAATATAATATTCATATGGTCCCACAGCCTCACTGTGGAACACATAGCTAAATAAAGTGGGTCAGTACATTGCGGGAACATTTTTATTTCCAAAGTACATGAAAGCACCATTCATAATGGCCAAGAAAGAGAAATACTTTGAGTGTACTGGAAATAATGACTAAAGTGTAGTGCAAATACAGAATGGAATACTAGTCAGCCAGAAAAAGAGAAAGACTCCTTGTCATGCAAAGAAGGACAAACATCTCATGATCCCATCTGTATGTAAAATGTGAAAAGGTTGTGGTCATGGGGGATGGGCACTCATTAGTACTGACCCCGGGGAGAAAGAAAAGGAAAGGCAGGGAAAGGCTCACCCATGGACCAGAAGTTGGAGTTGGATATAAGGAATAAATTCTGATATTTTATCTTTTAAAAACTACTCTTTACAGGCTGAAGCAGGAGAATCATAACTTTGAGGCCAGTCTAGGCTACAAAGCAAGAACCTATCTCAAAAAATAAAACAAACTAAAATATTCAGGGGAAAACCCATTAAAAAAAAAAACTTTTCTTGCTTTAGTAGGGTCTTATAAAAACAAGACAAACAAACAAACAAAACACCTTCAATTCTATTCTTTATTTCTTGAGTATTATTACTGAGTGTAAAAGTGATTTCCTAATTTAGAGATGCTTATTCTCCAGAGGCCACTATGCTTGATCATAGGGTAAAGACACCTGTTACCAAGCATGGTGACTTTTAGTTCAATCCCTGGATAGTGGTAGAAAATGAGAACCAATTCTTGCAGGTTGTCTTCAAACCTCCACAAGAACACTGTAAACACACACACACACACACACACACACACACACACACACACACACACACACACACACACTTGGGGGAAAGAATAACTTTTAAAAACATGTAAAGAGAGGTCTTGACTCTGGGCATAGTGCTCACCATCCAGCTGCCCCTGGCTGCCATAGGTTGATGAGAAGCAGGCTATCACTGCATCCTGACTCCCCTAAAGGCCAGGGCTTCCCCCCCCCACTTACCCACCACTTCTTGCACAACTCACCACTCACTTATTTGAAGCACACACAGCTATGGTACCATCATCACAAACTAAAATCTGAGATTAAAAAGATCCTAGAAGCAGTCACTCTTGGTTTTCTATTTCTAGTCCTTAGCTCTATGTACCCTGTGATTCCCTTCCAGTCTCTGGGCATTGTCTTGTCCTGTATACTTTGTGTAAATGTCATAGAACATGTAAGTAATGACAGAACGGCTCCTTTCACACGGCTTACTGTTTACAAGAATTATTCTGTTGAAACATGGGTTGGCACTTCATTCGTTTTTATCACATAACAACATTCTATTGTGTGGCTATTGTACATTAGACTTATTCATTTAGTAGGCAGCAGACACTTAGATATATTTGTATCCTGGCTACTCTGTGTGGTTTCTGTTTTAGGGTTTGGGGGGGTTCAAGACAGGGATTCCCTGTGTAGCCTTGGCTGTCCTGAACTTGCTTTGTAGATCAGGCTGGTTTTGAACTCACAGAGATCCTCCTGTTTCTGCCTCCCTGAGTGTTGGGATTAAGGCATATACTACCACTCCCAGCTACTCTTGCTATTCTGAATAATGGCGCTAAGAACATTAATGTACAGGATTCTATAGACATAATTTTCACTTCCTGAATGTACCTCAGGAACAAAATAGTTAAGCCACAGGCAACAAAATGCTTAGTATTTGGAGGAATTTGGTGGTGGGTGCTTTTGTTGTTGTTTTTTTTTTTTTTTTAAGGCAGTATCACTCACAGCTCCACTCGCCATCAGATTCACTATATTGAGGATGACCTTAATCTCCTGATCCTCCTGCCTCTGTCTCCTGCCATGGCCAGCTAAGGAAATTTAAAGCCTGTGACACTGCTCATTCCTACCAGCAATGTACAAAAGCTTTGACTTCTTTCCTAAACCCACTAATACGTATAACCTCCCTTTTAAATTACAGTCATTCTCCTGAGTGTCATGTGGTACCTCACTGCAATTTGCATGCTTCGAATCACTAACGGTAAATACAGACATCTTTATATGCTGGCATAGATTTCTTAACCATTCACAAATCATTTTTGAACAAGTATTCTATTTCTCTCATTTAATTTCTTCTGCTCTGTTTCCTAGTTTATTAAATCTCCCTTCCACTGTGGCTGATCAAATGTTTAAACTACTGGCTATGCTATCCAATCCCTGCTTCATAATCTCCCATTTCTAGATACCTTATTTGGTTATCATGAATACTGCTTGGTATTTCTAGAGTTTCTTGATCATTCTTCATATTTAAATCATGTTATTTATTTAAAGGTACAGAGCATAATCATTTCATATGCTGTGACTTATAACTCCTAATTTATGAAGTCTATAACTCCTGTGTCTGTTGTTTCCCCCTTTCTGTTATTTTTCTTGCAGCCTGCATGATTTGAAAGAAAGAAAGAAGTTTATCTGGAGATACTCTGAGACTACCATCAGTCATCTGACCATCCAGAACATTTGTTTCTGCCAGTCCCTGAGACACTCCCAAGCCAGGACCCTTTCAGCCTATTTCCTACCTGAAAGTTCTGGATCAGCTCAAACAGTGCATCCATGCATGATACAACCACCTCCCAGAGAGAAATCTTCTTCAATTTCTCTTCGCTCAAAATTTTTAAAAAGCCAGTCTTCCTGGAGTCCCTTAGAAGTGGAGGTACATGGAGTAGGAGGGTTACTCTGGTTACTGTTGCTCTAAGAGGACAGCTGTCTGGGATTCCAGGCTTATGTGGTAGTAACATTCTTCATCTGAACTGGCCCAACCAGTCACCTTTCTCCAATGTCCTTGTGACTGTGGGAACCAAAGCTCAAGTCTGCCCACCTGACAAATGGCAACACAAATAAATAACCTGTCCTCTGCCTGTAACACATGCTCCACTATGGCTTAGTTTTGGCCTGTGAGATTACATACATCTTAAGGCTTTTAATATATATTTTACTTAGAATTGTGTTGTTTTCAGCAACAATAAAAATGGCATAATACATACCTAAGCCACTCACGCAGCAGCTGCCTATGAACAGAGTGGCATGCCTCACCAGGAGTGAGATGTCTGTCTGCAAAAAGGTTCGGGAACAGCAAGGTAGATGTGGCAATTAGTTTTGATTGGCAGCTTGACACATTGTAGATTCACCTAGGAAGGGACTCTCAATGAGCAACTGTCTAGCCTAGGTTGTACCATTGGCATGACTGTGAAGGATTTTCTTTGTTCTTTCTTTTTCTTTATTTATTTGGGTTTTTGTTTGTTTGTTCGCTTTATATCTAGATCGTACCCCCTCCCTCCTTTTCATCCCTCCCTCCTTCCCCCTTATTCTTCCTCCCCTATTTCTCAGAAAAGGGGAGTCCCGCCTCTACCAACCCACCCCAGCACATCAAGTTGCATCAGGACTGAGTTCATCCTCTTCCCCTGTGGTCTGGCGAGGCAGCCCCACCAGGGGGAGTGATCATAAACAGAGTCCATGTCAAAGACAGTCCCTGTTCCCCTTACTAAGGGACCCACAGGAAAACCAAGCTGCCTGTTGGTTACATCTGTGTAGGAACCTAGATCCAGTCCATGCATGGTCCTTGGTTGGTGCTTCAGTCTCTGCAAGCCCCTCTGCACCCTGGTTAGTTGGCTCTG
The DNA here is from genome assembly GCF_903995435.1 of Acomys russatus. Lineage (NCBI taxonomy): Eukaryota > Metazoa > Chordata > Mammalia > Rodentia > Muridae > Acomys > Acomys russatus. Next base: position 56,467,671 of record NC_067139.1, on the reverse strand, counting down.
TTGTACTTTTTGTGGAGCTCCTGTCCCCTTTAGGTCCTTCTATCCTCCCCTCAACTTTTCCACAAGACTCTCTACCCTTGGCCCAAGAATTGGCTATAAGTCTCAGCATCTGTTTTGATCTACTGTTAGGTAGAGTCTCTCAGAGGACAGCTATGCTAGATCCTGCCTGCAAGCATAGCAGAGTATCATTAATATCATCAGGGATTGGCTGGCTCCCATGGGTTGGGCCTCAGGTTGGGCCAGGCTTGGTTGGACATTCCCTCAATCTCTGCTCTGTCTTTATCCCTGTATATCTTTTAGGGAGGGTAAGTTTGTGGTGGAAGCTTTGTGAAGCATTTTCTTAATTGGACTTATTGAAGTAGGAAAACTAGCAATGATAGAGTATGCTCTGCAACTGAGAGCCAAATAAGCCTTTCTCCACGTAGTTGACCTTTTTAATAAGACTTTTCACACAGCAACCAGAAAAGCAACTATAGCAGAATGTACAGATGGAAAACTACTGGCAGGAAGTCTCATGACATCAGGGAACAAACACATTTCTTCCAGCTTACCAAATCGAAAGAGTTGATAGAGGGCTGAAGAGAAAATGGTCTTGAGAAGGATTCTGAAAGGCTCTAAGGAGAGTCCCAGAAACATAGTGATGGGACTGTGGGCCAAGGCAACACTGTTTGGGTGAGCTATGTACCAAGTACACACACCTGAGTTTAGCAACTCTGAATCCACACTCACTTTTGTGTAGAAAAGAACTAAGAGTTCCTTCTTACCACAAAATATAAAAATTGACTCTTAGTAGACATGTTAGCTAATGTTTATCAGTCTACAAGGAACATTTTTATGAGGTATAACACATTTTTATTTGTATTTCATTACAAAGCCATTTTTCAAGTCAGTTCAACAATAACAGTATTTCATCATCATTATTAATTGGGCCATAGTTCTTCAAAAATAATATTTATAATTATTAGCCACTTTTCTGACCTAGGACTGAAAAGAACAGAATGCAAATAAAGAGAGCTGGTCAGAATTAGGATTACCTTAAATGATAATTTTTAAAAATTTAAGTTCTGTTGTGATCCATAGGATTGGGGCTGTGGCCCCCAATCCCAGACTGTTCAGCTGAAGTACAGCATGGAGTTGGCACACATATGAAACTCATTGCACTTAAATAAAGCTCCAGAGGTTGTCAGCTCAGCAAGCTGCTGAGGAGCTGGGGTATAGAGAAATGAATGTGAATAAAAGCACTCTCACTGTGAATTCACACTCACAGAGGAGAGTGAAGGGGAAGAAAGTATGTGGCAGGCTCCACACACACCTACTTTCTTCCACAAAAATGGGCTGATGGTGATAAAGCTGCCTCAGTCTATAAATATTAAACAGGCAATTTCTTCAAAATAGCTTTCAGACTATCATTGCCATGAGGTAAATTTTAAATACATATTTATGCAGACAATAACTACAAAAGGCTTTCCTGAAGGGAATACATTTATAGGGCAAAAAAAAAATCACATATTTCCAATAATATGTCTTTTGCTTCTTTTATAGCCATAAACTCAATAAAAATGGAAAGTGATGCAATCCAACATACATGAGGATTGAAGCCAGGGAAGGCTTCTCTGTGATGTACAGAAGAAAAGCCCACTGGAATTACATCACCTGCATCATATGAAGTCCATGTGGACATCAGGCACACTTCATTCTGTCTGAGAATTCTTCCCCCACTTACGACTGTGACACAACCAACACCCTAAAAATCCCACTCCGCCAAGGAAAACGGCTTTTCCCTGACTCCAGATACATCCCCTGGTGTCGAGAAAGTAACATGCTTACTATCATGTGGAAGGTTATGAGGTTTATAATCTGTCAGAGGTTTATAAAAAAATCATGTAACAGGTTCAGCATAGAAGGGGAGATCCATAACAGCACAGAGGCAACGTAGACAAACACTGCAGACAGGGAACAGCTAGCACAGAGTTACTGAGGTCAGTAGAAGAAAATTGTGTTAGGCTAGGAACGAAGCCTTCTACACAAAAAGCCTTATTTATATGTTTCCTTACACTTGCAGAATTTGATGATGCACCTGAAAGTAGCTAGTGCTTGCCATGGCCTCTTGGACTTGGGTTTTACAGTCCAAATCCTCTCTAGCTTTGGGTAAGAGTAGAAAATTGAATCTCCATCAAGGAAGGGCTGCATAAGACAGGAAGTCCTGTGGGAAGCTTTGGCTCTTGAGGCCAATGTTTATGTGTCAAAGGACTTGCTGGGTGCAGGGTTCCCACCTGGCCGACGTGTCTGCTCCTTCTGCCCTCATACCAGTTCAAATTCTAAAACTCCGCTGTTCTGTTCTTACACCTCAACTTCCACCTTCTCCATGATATACTGTCCTGGTTTTGTTATAGTGCCGTGTTTATAAAAACAATTTTTCTGGGTGAGGGAGGAACCAATTTTGGTTTTAAGTGCTACTTACTTTGAATCACAGAGATTTTCAGGGGCCATCACCTACCCACCCCAGTTCTAACCTCTAGGTCAATAGCAAACTAAGGATATATGGACTTTCCCACAGCTAATTCAAATACGTCCCTCCAACCCCCTGCAGGCAGCAGTTCCAGGCTTACATGAGGAATCCTGTTCACGCCTCATTGGAGGAGAATCAAGAAAAGTCAATAAAGAAATGAGTAATAAATGTTATGGTCCAATCCAGTAAGAACATGCTTTCAACCAGAAAACATAAAAATTGACTGCTACTAGTACATTTTGGCTAATTTTTCTCAGTCTACAAGGAACATATTTATGAGGTATAACACATTTTTATTTGTATTCATTTCCAAGTCAGCTCAACAATAACAGTATTTCATCACTATTATTAACTGGGTTATAGTTCAAGAAGAATGTTTATAATTATTAGCCACTTTTCAACCTAGGCACCTAGTTACATTGTCTTTTTAACCCTCATTTAATCTCCATGAGCCATGTTCTGAGCCTGGCAGTGCTGCCCCATTATATAGTGGCAGACAGGATGGCTGGATGACATGACCATCAGATCCTCCCTGCTAACAAAGACAAGCTGGAGATGGGCCTGACACAGCTCAGGTCTTTAGTTAACACTTCCCACTTTACTCAAGACCCCCTCAACATTCCTCGGCCCAGATCATTTCTGGAACCCTTTAAAATAACTACCATGAGAAGTGAAACGCAACTCAAGGATATGGTATCAGACAAATGTGGGCTGGCAGCCGTCATGACTTCCTCCTCAAGACTACGTGACTGCTATATTCACCTGGACGGAGTCCACACTGCAGGGCAGCCCCTGCCAATTGTGTACATTTTCAGCTGTGGGTGCTGCTTGAACACTCAATCTCCCAACATTAAGCTGCAGAGTGGGAAAATGAGCTTAATCTAAAACAGTAATACTAGCCAGAACTTCCTAATCTTACTCAAAGCTGTGCCTCTCTCACTTTCCAGCCCAGAGTGACTTGGACACTGTTTACAGGTCACCTTAGGATTGTGCTTGCTATACTGAAACTCAGCCCTCCGAGACATGACTGCAGGAAAAGAACCACAAGGAGGCTACACAGCGGAAGCCACTGGTATTTGCATCTCTGAAAGGAAATGGCTACATTCTACTTCTATCAACTCCGATCTTTGACTCACATTTTTTGACACTCTATAATGCCTACATAAAAGATAGTTTTCAGAATAAAGCACCATGTGTGATTTAATTCCTTGAAGAAGCATCCATGTACACACACACACGTAGTAAGGGTTAGGTATACTACTTCTTCATATAATTTGTAAGTCTGTATAAAATATGAATGTGTTTCAGATGTGAGAAAATTGCTTAATGATGCCCCCCCCTCACCCACACACATACACACTGCTTTCTGTAACTCTGCTGAATGTTATAACACGGGAACAAAGATTATTAAAATATAAGGATTAAAATATTAAAAAGTTTTTTAAAGAGGACATAAAAGTAGAGAAAAATAAAATGAAATAAATTAGTGATGATTATTTTCAGAAGCAAAATAGATAAACAGGGAACAAAAAAAAAAAAAAAAAGCATTCCCAAAGTCACAAAAGACTTATTAGTGGCTACTTATAAACTTAATGGTTACATATATGTCCAACTGACCGGTTCAGATTCTCCACCAACATACAGCCCAAGGTTAAGTCTGAACAAATAGAAGCCAGTTCTTTGAACTGTCAATAGCGGTTTAAACTAAAGGAACAGGTCACCGGTTACTCTGCTAATGCTTCCTAACTACTGACAGTAATCAAGGGAGAGGCAGGAGCACAGGCAGCATGCACAGCACTTAGGAACAGCTTTCCAGAGACCAGACAAGCTTGACTGGCTCCTTTAGGTGAATAATCTCTGGGGATTATTAGAGCAACTCAATGATGGAGCTTCTTTTCTCATCCCTATTTCACAAAGAGACCCCAGTTGAGAAAAGTTGAATCATTTGACTAAATGGAAGCGCTGATGCTTAAAAATATTAAGTCTTAAGCTAAAACCAGAATATCTTATTAACACTGAAACGTGCTGGCAGGCTTTTGAATGGTGCTTCGGACAGCACTGTCCAGGGTGGACAAGAAACCAGGAAGAAGAGCAATTCAAAAGAATGGGGAGATGGTAGCTGAAAACATGGGACAGAAAAGTCTAAATAAAAATCAGTTGGCTCCGGAGACAGGGAAACATAAAGGAGGCGCACCTGAACTTCAGAGAGTAGAAACCCCGCTAAGGACATCCTTGGACCTCCTTGTTTCTGAATTTAAATGCTCCTGTGTTCTTTGCTCCATGTATTTCACTCCATGTGGGCAGATTATATGAGTCTGTGCAGAAGTACACAGGTAAGCCAGAACTCTCTTCTCGCCCTGAGCACACGAAAGGCTGAGCCTCAGGGACCTACCTTGGTCTTCATAAACTTGGAGTGGCTTTTGTACACCTCGATTTGTTTCATCTCCTCCTCACGGTCCTCTGTGTTGAGTACACCATTGGCTTTCAACATCTGGATCTCATCCTCAAGGTCCCGGATGTTTCGCTCCAATGAAGCAATTTTTGTGTCCTGTTGATAAAAGGGAGAGAAAGTTGGAGGGTTTTTGTTTTGTTTTATTTCATCATTCCCAAACCAGAATTTAGGAATGTAGTGCGGCATTAGCCATGTTGTGGAACTAGTCCCACATTTAGAAGAGTCTGTGTTTTCGGGTCTGAGGATCACTTGTCAGGTAACTGTTCGAATGCTCAATGAACATTATGTGTCCACAATACAGGGAGTAACCTAGATGCGTTTTACTAATGTCCAGGAACCAAATTACTCATCAACAGTGGCAAAAAAATAATCTATAATCTAATATATTATATATTATAATATATCAAAAACAAACAGAAAACTATTTCAGTGGGAAAACATAACTTTGGATCTAGTTCAGCAGGTACATGTTTCAGTCTACATGTACACACAAAGGCAGTTTGTTCCTGTTTATTCTGTCATATATTCTGTGGCTGCTATTAACAGGCATGCATGGAATTTGACTCTAAGAGAGAAGCAAATTTGAACTTAGTAGTGGAGAGAGGGAATCTCATCTCAAATACGGACCTAAGTGAAATTAAATAACTGAATCCCGACTTTGGATGACTGATACAATAAATATTGAAAATTTATAACAACTGGAAATAATATATCACAACTTCGTGATTTATGTGGCGAGCAGTCAGGTCCCTACGTGACAAAAAACATGACTACCTTGCAAGCGATTTCTAAGCTATTGATTTACAGACCTGAAGAACTAGAAATATTACATTCAGATGTGGAATTAATTGAGAAAAAACATCCAGTGACAGATTCTATACGCACAAGAATGCATAATAAGAACTGATGCTTGAGGAAGCACGGAAGAGGGGGCGCTTACAGGGCAAGCCACCAAGCACAATAAAAAAACACTGCCCTAAGCTTCCAGAGTGAGAGACAAGATGTCCAAAGTTGCCTCAAGCATTCCCACTGTCTCCATTTGACTGCATTATATTACAAAGAGTCAATGAATCCATGTTAAATTTGTCATTAAGTGCTAATGAAAACAAGCCAATAATTCTTTAATTAATTTTCTTTTTTAGAGCATGAAATATTAGTTCCATTGTAACTATAATGCATGGCTCATGTGTTTATTAAGTCAGTTTTAAAAGGTTAAAACAAATGTGCCTGTCTTTTCTGTGTCTGTTGTAGATTTCCTTTCTTTACGTTGCATGTCCAGCATCGCCCACACATCAGTATAGTAGTAATTATCATTACCCATAATGTAAATGTATTCAAAGAGGAGAAAGGGAGGAAGGATAACAATATTTACTGGGCTTTATTATGGGTCCAGAACCAAAACGCTTAATGCTACCTTCATTAATTCTCAGCAAAGTCCCATCAAATACAATTTAAATCTGAAAACTTCAATACTACTACAAAATCCTACAGTCCGTCGTTTAATTTTCCTTTGAAAATAACACTACTGTATTTTTCCAACTATAAAACCAACATTCTTTCAATTACTTAAAAAGTAAGGAAATCTCTTATAATCTTACTACCTAAAGTTAACCACTATTTGTGTTTTATACATAGCTTTTTTATGTAATTTCTAGTTTCATGAAGGAAGTCTTATTTCTTGAATTTCTATGAATCCCTCCTCTCTAGAGTGCTAGTATCTGGATATGGGGTATGGGATAGGGTTGGATAAAGGCTTGAGGATAGGGCCCTTGGGATGGCAGTAGTATTCTCATCAGAAAAGACACATGGCTTCTCTCTCTCTCTCTCTCTCTCTCTCTCTCTCTCTCTCTCTCTCTCTCTCTCCCTCCCTCCCTCCCTCCCTCTCTCTCTCTCTCTCTCTCATTCCTGCTCTCTCCTGAAGAGGAGAAAACACAAGAAGAAGGCAGCCATGTGCAAATCATGAGGGTCTTCACCAGAGCACAAGGCTAGTGCCCTGATCTAACACCAGCCTCTAAAGGGCTACTGGTGACCCTTCCCAGTCTGGTTTGGTAAGGAAGGAAACTCTAGGAGACAGACACCCAGAGCTTCACTTAGTGACTTGTTTTAGTTTCAAGCCAGGGAGGAGGAAGAGATGCAGCAGCAGCAATAATCAAAAGGCTATAAAAATTCTAAAAATTCATAATAATCTTCAAAGTGAGTTATTTTAAGTTAACAAATTTTTCTAACTATAAAAATGAGACATGTTCAAGACTATTAAGTGAGGTCTGGGTCCTCTTCTGGTATGCATGCACACATTTGGGCAGAATACTGTATAAATAATCAATAAATATTTAAGCCAGGTGTGGTGGTACACTCCTTTAATCCCAGCACTCGGGGGGCAGAGGCAGGTGGATCACTGTGAGTTTGAGGCCAGCCTGGTCTACAAAGTGAGTCTAAGACAGCCAAAGCTACACAGAGAAACCCTGTCTCAAAAAAAAAAAAAAAAAACCTTGAAAAGTTACATGACAATTATGATTAACACACTTACTGAATCCCATGTCAGCCTTAAGATTGTATTTACACTTTAAAACATAAGAAAAGATATTAGTTAGGACAGCAATCAGTATGGTCTAGGGAAGTGGTTCATTGATAATGTGACTGTCGTGCAAGCACAAAGACCTATGACCCCAGAATCTACATTAAAAAAAAATAGGTGGACATGATAGAGGATCACAATGGATCCCTGTGGCTTACTGGCTAGTCAGCTTAACCTTGGTGGTTAGCTCAGGCCACTGAGAGATCCTGTCTCAAAACCCAAGCTAAACTGCATCCAAAGAACTCATGAGGCTGTCCTCTGGCCTCTACATGCAAGCATACACATGTGCATGCCCACTGCACACACGCTTGTAATACACTGTACACACACAAAAAGACTGACTGGTAGGATTCATGTTCCTTTCCTCTCTGTTGAAAGACAAATTGGCGTTGATGAGATTTACAAGTATCCAAACAGAATCAAAAAGACCTTACACAAGCTAAATGCAATCACTGTAAGAGCTTAACTGCATTAAATTGAGAAGATTCAACTTCCTTGCCTTTTCTCCTATATAAAAAATATCTCCTGAGCTTTCAATAACCACAGTTAGGTGACTAAGTATGTGTGTGTGTTACAGTAGTAAAACCTGCAGTTCTCATATATTTGACATAACTTTTCTAATACCTTCTGGTAAGATTTCAGGTCTCAACTGTGTGGGCAAAAATAAAAGAACCTTCCTTCTATGAGACTTTAGTTTTGCTCCTAGTCAAACCCAAGGAACTAGTTAGCAATAGCCACAGCTAACAAATCCTAAACAGGATAGAAGGTTCCTCTCCACCTGATGCTGAGGAATTACAGACTTTTGAGGAAAATCAGAATGGGTCAAAACAGTTAGTTTATTCCCAGAGCCAAGTTTCTAAATCTACATGCATCTGCGTTTAAACAGTGGCACAGAACATATTATTTTTTTTACTTCAATAATTTCCTTAAATTAATAATATTTTTCTCTTTTTTTCATAAACTTGTTTTCATTTAGACGCAGGCATCCCAAAATGCAAAAAGGAAAGGAAGAACAAAAAAAGGAAATGGATACTCTGAAAGAATCTGTTTTTTCTGTCCTTATTTATAGTCTGGTTCCTATATTAGAAATCTACTCCAATGGGCAACTAAACATATCCCCAAAACTCATAAGCACAGAAAAGGCCAAGACAAACTTAAATAGGGCAACATATTAGGGTCCACAGCAGAGGGCAGGTACAAAGTGTAGAGGGAGGGTTTGGGTTTTGGCTACCTATGAAATGTTCAAAATCAAGCCAGAGAGAGTGAGGAAATTAAGCTTGAAGAGCAGACAATGGCTGGCACATTCTCACCTCTTACATGCCTCCACTCTAAGAATCTGGGGAGAAGGAATGTTATGTTTTGTTTTTTAAAAGGCTTGTAAGGCTATGACATATGTGTGACAGCATCCATCCAGGACTATGGAAATGCACATTACTCCAGAGTGGCTGAAAGTGGTGTGCTGACATATTCTCCTTGAAAGCATGTGCTAAATGAGCACCCACAGGAGCTCTAAGCCGCGGTGTGCGATCAGCGACAACAGGCTGTAATATCCTGAGTTCTGGAAGGTAGAGATGCACGCACTCATTAGTAATCTGAACAGTTACACTTGCTCATGACTCACATTTGAAACAATCTGCATAGTTTCCAAACATACAGTGGTTATTTCACAAGAAAACATCCTCCAGAAACACAAAATTTATAGACTGTCTTCGTGTCAGAGACACAAAGAAATAAAATATGATATAGGATAACTCATAGCACCCAAAATCTCTGATAGGGCCTGGTGAGTCTGAGAAATGCCTGTTGGAGATGTTAGGTGCACAGCAGTATCTACAACTCTAATAAATACTGCAGCCAAGTATCCTGCTCACATCTGTCCAGTTCATCACCCTCAGCATCAGTTCTGGATGCTACCGAGGGTGTTTCAGTTGGCCACATGCTTCTCACATAAGCACAAGAACCTGAGTTTGGATGCCTAGCACCAATGTTAAAAAGACAGGCATGGTGGCACACTCCCCAGTGCTGGGGAGGCGGGGACAGAGGGCTCTTTAGAACTTGCTAGCTGGCAAGTCCAGCCTTATTGGTGAGTTCCAGGTTCAGAGAGAGACTCTGACTCAAAAATAAGGTAGAAGAGATACAAGATGGCAGACCGATCACACACTGAGTCCAACTAGCAGGAAAACCAGGACTGCAAAGCTATCTAAAGACCAAAGTGAGAGCTACAAAACACCTGGGATTCCTGCTGATTCCCAGGAGAGAGGGATTCACATTATGTGGAGCATACCAGGCCACCCAGCTAACTCACAGCAAAACCCCAGGGGACAGCACACATTAGCCACCATCTTGGGAGGGACTATGGGATATCCATGCAGCTCCAGGCTCTCACTGCCCATCTACTGCTTGCCGAATCTGGGGCAGGGAGTGGAAAGGCAGAGATGAGTCCTGGCACTGGGCACAAGCCACATTAGCTACCTCCCAAGAAAGAGGGTGGAGCACCCAAGCACCTTTGAGTTCTGATCTCTCTCAGCTCCCCTCACCCCCTGGCTGAAGCTGCTTGCCAGCCTAGCCCAACTGGGACACAGAGCAGATAAGCAGATTCCTGCCATCTCAAGAGGGCCTATGGAGCTTCTGAGCAGCTTGGAGTTCCAATTTCTCACAGCGCCCCCCCCCCCAAAGATGTTTATCAGCCAGGCTCATCTGTAACAAGGAGCATACCAGCAGAGCTGAATCCAGGCACCAGCCACAATCTGTATTAGACTCCATCCTATGAGCAACTTTGGGCCTTGGTCTGTCTCCACCCACGTACTTGAAACATTCTACTCTGACACAGTTAAGACACAAAGCAAACAGGCTAAGCAGAGACCTGTGTAGGCCACAATCACCATTAGCTGCTATTCTGTGAGCAACTTTGGGCCTGGGTTGATCTCTGCCTGCCTGCCAGAAACATACTGCTCTGACACAGCTAAAACACAAAGCAAACAGGCTGATCAGAGACCTGCTCAGGCCACAATATTCATTAGCTGCTATCCTGCTAGTAGTTTCTGGCTCTGATCTCACCCCATCCACCTACAGCCTATAGGCCTGATCCATCTGGGTCACAGAGCATACAAACAGAGCAAAAACATGTGCATGCCACACCCCATGTTAGCTGCTGTTTTGTGAGCAGCTTTGAGCTCTAATCTCTCTCTGCCTGCCAGCGGCTTACCAGCCTAGCCCAACAGGGGCACAGAGCAGATAAGCAGAGCCCTGTCATCTCAAGAAGGCCTCTAGAACACACTAGCAGCTTTGGGCTCTGGTCCCCCTCAGCACCCCCAGCTGCTTACCAGCCTGACCCATCTGGGATACAGAGCAGATAGACAGAGCTGATTCTGGTGCAGACAAAGACTGACATTTGCTGCCATTTCAAAAAGGTCTGTGGGGTACTTTAAGCTTGGATCTCTCACAGCCTTCAAACTGCTTAATGGCCTATCTGGAACACAGAGCATATAGACAGAGCTCTACCATCTCAAAAAGGACTGTAGAGTACCTGAGCAACCTTGGGCTTGGAAATATATCAGCCCATTCCTCTCCTGCCTGACTGGGATAAAGTCAGGGAACCCAGCTGAGCTCAGCTGGGTGTAGGCTGTAACATCCACTATCTAACATCATGATGAGGTCTCTGGGGAGCCCTAGCAAACAAACTTTGGCTTGAAGATCTCTTTACTTGCTCCTGACCTGCCTGGCCAATGTGGGACATAGACAGCGATCTCATTGGAGGAGGCTCTAGGCCTGCTAATACCAGAGACAACCAACTGCCTAGAGGACAGCACAAGAAGACTAGCAACAAAACCCAGAGCCATATAACAGGACTGGAAACCAGTGATCCTAACACAGCAGGCCCTGGAGATATGAACACCCATGAAGCACAAGGAGAAGATTTTAAATCTGAGGTAATGAAAATGATAGAAGCTTTGAAAGAGGACACTAAATCACTCAAAGAAACACAAGAAAATACATTCAAACATATGAAGGAATTGAATAATTCCTTTAAAGAATTGCAGGAACATTCAATCAAAAGTGAAAAAAATAAATGAATAAGACTATTCAAGACCTAAGGAGGGAATCAGAAGCAACAAAGAAAACACAAGCTGAGGCAATCTTAGAGTTGGAAAACCTAGCAAAGAGAAAAGGAACAATGGACACAAGCCACACCAACCAAATACAAGAGATGGAAGAAAGAATCTGAAGTGTGGAAGATATGATAGAAGTTATCGCGATACATCAATCAAAGAAAACATTAAAACTAAAAAGTTCCTGACACAAAACACACAAGAAATCTGGGACACTATAAAAAGACCAAATCTAAGAATAATAAGAAAAGAAGGAGAAGACTCTAAGCTCCAAGGCCCAGAAAACATTTTCAACAAAATCATAGAAGAAAACTTCCCCAACCTAAAGAAATAAATGTCCATAAACATACAAGAAGCCTATTAAAAGCTGCAAGAGAAAAAGGTCAAGTCACATATAAAGGCAAACCCATCAGAATTACATCTGACTTCTCAACAGAGACTATGAAAGCTAGAAGGGCCTGGAGAGAAGTAATGCAAACATTAAGAGGCCACATATGCCAAACTAGGCTACTATATCCAGCAAAACTTTCAATCACCATAGATGGAGAAAACAAGATATTCAATGACAAAACCAAGTTTAATCAGTACCTAACCACAAATCCAGCCTGACAGAAGGTACTAGAAGGAAAACTCCAACTCAAAGTCTAATTACACCTAGAAAAACACAGAAAATAAATAACTCCACATCCATAACTCCAAAACACAGAAACACACACACTCTACCACCACCAACATCAAAATACAAGGAACTGACAACCACTGATCATTAATATCTCTTAACATCAATGGCTTCAACTCCCCAGTAAAAAGACACAGGCTTACAGAATGGATGCGAAAACAGGATTCAAGAAACACACCTCAACAATTAAAGATAGACATTACCTCGGAGTAAAGGGTTGGAAAACTATATTCCAATCAAACGGACCCAAGAAGCAAGCTGGAGTAGCCATTCTATTATCTGATAAAATAGACTTTCAACCAAAACTAATCAAAAGAGATGGGGAAGGTCACTACATCCTCATCAAAGAGAAAACACACCAAGCTGATGTCTCACTTCCAAACATCTATGCCCATTCACAAAAGAAATGTTAATAAAGCTTAAATCACACATTGAACCCCACACATTAATAGTGGGAGACTTCAACACCACTTCCTCCCCAATAGACCAAAACTAAATGGAGAAACAAGAAAACTAATAGACATCATGAAACAAATGGACCTAACTGATATCTACAGAACATCTCACCCAAACACAAAAGATTACACCTTCTTTTCAAGAACTTCATGGAACCTTCTCCAAAACTGACCATATACTTGGTCACAAAGCAAACCCGAACAGATACAAGAAAATCAAAATAATCCCTTGCATCTTATCAGACCACCATGGATTAAAGATGGAATTCAACAACAAAAGAAATAACCAAAAACCTACAAAATCATGAAAACTGAACAACTCCTTATTCAATGACATCTGGGTAAGGGACAAAATAAAAAGAGAAGTTAAAAACTTCCTAGAATTCAATGAAACTGAAAATACAACATACCCAAATTTATGAGACACAATGAAAGCAATGCTAAGAAGAAAGTTCATAATACTAAGTGCCTTTATAAAGAAACTGGAGAGATCCTATGTTAGCAACTCAACAGCACACCTGAAAGTTCTAGAACAAAAATAATCAGACATACCCAAGAGGAATAGACGGCTGGAAATCATCAAACTCAGGGCTGAAATCAATAAATTGGACACAAAGAAAACAATTCAAAGAATCAGCAAATAAACAAGACTGATAAACCTTTAGACAAACTAACTAAAAGGCAGAGGGAGGGTATTCAAATCAACAAAATCAGAAATGAAAAGGGAGAAAGAATGACAGACACTGAGAAAATCCAAAGAATCATCAGGTCTTACTTCAAAAGCCTATATGACACAAAATTTGAAATCCTAAGTGAAATGGACAATTTTCTTGATAGCTACCAACAACCAAAATTAAACCAAGACCAGGTAAACAAATTGAATAGTCCTATCACACCTAAGGAAATATAGGTAGTCATCAAAAGTCTCAAAAAAAAAAAAAAAAGCAGCCCAGGACCAAATGGATTCAGTGCAGAATTCTACCAGATTTTCAGAGAAGAGCTAATACTAATTCTATTCAAACTATTCCATAAAATAGAAACAGAAGGAACACTATCAAACTCATTCTATGAGGCCACAGTCACCTTGATACCTAAACCACAGAAAGACTCAACAAAGAAAGAGAATTTCAGACCAATTTCTCTTATGAACATTGATGCAAAAATATTCAATAAAACACTTGCAAAGCCAATTCAAGAACACATCAAAACTATCATTCACCATGATCAAGTAGGCTTCATACCAGGCATGCAGGGGTGGTTCAATATACAGAAATCCATCAATGTAATTCATCATATAAATAAACTGAAAGAAAAAAAGATATGATCATCTCCTTAGATGCCAAAAAAGCATTCAACAAAATCTAACGCCCATTCATGTTAAAAGTCCTAAAGAGATCAGGGATACACGGCACATACCTAAGCATCAAACTAAATGGAGAGAAACTTAAATCAATTCCACTGAAATCAGGGACAAGACAAGGCTGTCTACTCTCTACATATCTCTTAAACATAGTACTCAAAAGCCTAGCTAGAGCAATAATACAACTAAAGGAGATCAAGAGGGATACAAATAAGAAAAGAAGAATTAAACTATCACTATTCGCAGATGATCTGCTAGTATACATAAGTGGCCCCAGAAATTCTAGCAAAGAACTCCTACAACAAAGTGGCTGGATAAAAAAAATCAACTGAAAAAAATCAGTAGCCCTCCTGTATACAAGTGACAAACAGGCTGAGAAAGAATTTATGGAAACTACACCCTTCACAATAGCCACAAATAATATAAAGTATCTTGGGGAAATTCTAATCAAAAAAATTAAATGATTTATATGAAAAAAAGTCAAATCTCTGAGGAATGAATTTGGAGAAGGTTTCAGAAGATAGAAAGATCTCTTATGCTCATGGATTGGAAGAATCAACATAGTAAAAATGACCATCTTACCAAAAGCAATCTACAGATTCAATGCAATTCCCATCAAAATACCCACACAATTCCTTACCAACCTTGAAAGATCAATTCTCAACTTCATATGGAAAAACAAAAAACCAAGAATAGTTAAAACGATCTTGTGCAATAAAAGATCTTCTGAAGGAATCTCCATCACAGATCTCAAGCTCTACTATAGAGCAACAGTAATAAAAACAGCATGGTGCTGACATAGAAGTAGGCTGGTTAATCAATGGAATCAAATCAAAGACCGAGAAATAAACCCATATACCAATGTACACTTAATTTTTGACAAAGAAGCCAAATCCATACAATGGAAAAAAGATAGACTCTTCAACAAATGGTGCTGGTCTAACTGAATGGATACATGTAGAAAAATGAAAATAGATCCATATCTATCACTCTGCACAAAACTGAAGTCCAAATAGATTAAAGACCTCAACATAAAACGAGACACACTAAATCTGTTCTAAGAAAAAGTGTGGAAGAGCCTTGAACTCATTGGCACAGGGGACAACTTCCTGAACAGAACACCAACAGCTCAGGCCCTAAGATCTACCATTAATAAATGGGACCTTATGAAACTAAAAAGCTTCTGTAAGGTGATATACACTGTCAACAGAATAAAACAACAGGCTACAAACTGGGAAAAGACCAACCCTACATCTGACAAAGGGCTAGTATCCAAAATTATAAGGAACTCAAGAAATTAAACACCACCAAAGCAAATAATCCAATTTAAAAATGGGGTACCGATTTAAACAGAGAATTATCAACAGAGGAATATCAAATTGCAGAGAAACACTTAAAGAAATGCTCAACATCCCTAGTTATCAGGGAACTGCGACTCAAAACAACTCTGAGATTCCATCTGACACCAATCCAAATGGCAAAGATCAAAAGCTCAGGTGACAGCACATGCTGGCAAGAATGTGGAGAAAGGGGGAAATTCCTCCATTGCTGGTGAGAGTACAAACTTATACAACCACTTTGGAAATCAATCTGGTGCTTTCTCAGGAAATTGGGAATAATTCTACCTTAGGGTCCAGCCATACTACTCCTGGGAATATACCCAAAAGATGCTCCATCCTACAACAAGGACATTTGCTCCACTATGTTTATAGCAGTTTTTTTCGTAATAGCTAGAATCTGGAAACAACCTAGATGTACCTCAACCAAAGAATTGATTTTTAAAAACTGGTACATTTACACAATGGAATACTATTCACCTATTAAAAACAAGGAAATCTTTAAATTTTCAGGCAAATGGATAGAACTAGAAAATATCATCCTGAGTGAGGTAACCCAGATGGAGAAAGACATGCATTGTATATACTCACTCATAAGCAGATATTAGCCACATAATACAGGAAAACTACACTACAATAGAGACTGAAAACATCAACCAAGGACCATGTATGATGTGGACCTAGACCCTTTTCTCAGATGTAGTAGCACAGTCTCCTTGTGGGTCCCACATGTGTAAAGTAGGAACTACTTTGGACATGCACTCTGGCCACCAAACTTAGATCACTTCCCTCTGGCAGGACAGCCTTGCCAGGCTACAGAGGAAGAGGCTACAGCTAATACAGATGAGACTTGATAGGCTGAGGTCAGATGATATGGGAGGAGGGCTCCCCTTCCTGAGGACTAAGGGAGGGAGGGAGAGGGAATGTGGGAGGGAGCGGGATTGGAAGGGAATGAGGGTGGGGGATACAATCGGGATGTAAAGAATTTAAACTGCAGAACAAGCAGGTAACTTATATCCCAATAGCTAATCCCAATAGCTCTGAGACTGGCTGAGACATGAATGTCTAGGCATAGACCATGCATTTTGTTGGCTACAGAACCCCTATGAATTATTATAAGATGCCATTCTTCAGATGGCATGAATGAAGATTTACAGGTGCTTATTTTTTTTCCACTCATACAAAGAGCAGAAAACCAGCCTTAATTGTTCTCTGCGTCACACACACCTTATACACTTATAATTTTAGGACTGTATATGCTTTCAGAACAAAAGAACCAGACACTGCCATTGGATCAGACCTGACAGGATTCATTCCTCTCAGCATGCTGGACACTGACATCCTATATCCTTCATGTTCCAGCACCAAATGCTTCAATTGCTGTGCCTCATCAGAACAAGACAACTCCTAGAATACCTTTGAGGAAAGCTTCTAATCCCAATTGGTCCAGCATTTCAGACTGTCCCACAGGACTCTAATTAAGCCTGGAATTTTTCAATATTAGAACCTGGACCACAAATACTATCCCTAGCTTGTTTAACAATTTCCCCAGTTTTATTTGGGTCCCTACAAAATATTATTCATCCCAAGTCAGCCAGAAGAAGCCTTAATACAGTGATGCCCCATTTCCTTTTAGGGGGGTTGGGCGGGTTTTGGCTGCTTTCTTGGGCTATTGAGGGATATTATCAATGGGAGTTGGTTACACATTATTATTGGCCTTAATTAGGGAGAAAACAAGGTTAGACTTAGGGATCTCTCTCTTTTCCTTTATCTTCCATTCTTAGGTTTGGAGATAGGGGTTGAAAAGAAAGAAGAGGGAATGTAGAAATATATAGGGAAGATAGAACAAAAAGTAGATTAGTGAATCTACTCCTTAACGCCTCAATTGTCGCTCACAAGGTTATTTTTAATTCACTGGTACAGAATTTTGTAAATAGATGCAAAGTAAGTTTAATTTTAGATACAGTGGTATAGAATTCAAATATAAGACTATTCTTCGCATACATTATATCTACTCTAATATGAGGTTTTGTACCCATATAGCTCAATTGCAATACAAGGTTTACTTACAGTACTTTGAAAGTGCTATTACAGGCTGTTTAGGATAAATAAGTCATACAAGTTAATTGTTAGCTGATCAAATCATGGTCCTGTCAATTACTAGTCTACTTTTATCACAAGAATATACATCTTAGGTACAACAGATAGATATGATTCTATAGAACAATAAGGTAAAACAGTTAGATAAGGTCTTCAAAAACTCAGAGACATACAGAATATGGCATTTTAAAATATTTTTATTATTTTAAAGAGTCACTGACAATGAGACAGGTTAATTTCTGGCAACACAAGCCTACCTCAAAGAGGATGATGAGCATCAAAGAATCTCCTTATGGAGATGGCTTCAAATGTAGCAAATAAACCCGTGGGCAAAATGTCCTCATTTCTGCCACAGACAGAATTCTGCCTAAAAATGGGCAAGTATGGATGCAGGCAGAGTCAAACTCAGCCAAGACAGGGTAAGCAAGTCCTCAATAGTTCCTGCCTCACAAACATGTCTATCAGAGATATTGGACCAGAAGGCTGAAGAAGATGCTACAATGTTATAGAGAGTTTTGGGTGACTATTCAGGTAGAAAACTGTCTCTGTCATCTTCTCTTTTTGGAAAGCTACTAATCTGCACTCCCGGCATACTCAGGTAATCAAGTTTATTCCTTCTCAAGTCTCTGATGAGGTTGAAAACCAGGTAACTTAGTTTTACAATGAAGCTTAGTCGTTTAGGGGTTAAGATGTTTTTAAGTCTAGGTAGATGTTTTAAGTTGATAATGACAAGACATGATGGAGATTGGTTTGCATTCAGAATTTTAGATGCACCAGGATAGGAAAGATGTTTTCCTCAATCCTGTCAAATACAAATAGCCAAAACACTAAGAATATAGTATTTATATAATTCCTGGTTGTGTAATAGTTCTTCTTGCTATATATTACTGTATATATGTGTAATAATACAAATGTATATGTAAAAAAATAAAACATGTTTAATTTTTAAAAATAAGGTAGAAAGAAATCAATAAAAACACCAGATATTGACCTCTGACCTCAATATGTGTGTGTGGGTACACACACCCCCACACACACACACACAATTATATGTCTTAATTTTAAAAAACAATGATTTGGGTTTGTCAAGGAAAAATATTCCTTGTACCTGAGATAAAATATCTCAATTTAAAATATTAAAGATATTAATATTAAAAATATTCAGATTACCATATCTACTAACTTCACTCATAAATGATCACCAACTGAGCCGAGTGGTACAGGTCTATAGCCCCTATAATCATAGATAGCACTCAGGAGGCAGAGGTAGGAGGATTACAAGTTCAAGGCAGGCTTAGGCTGTATAGACAGATACAGGAGAAAGGACGTAGTGGGTAACAAGGAAAAGTGAAAAGGGTAGAGAGAAGGCGAAAGGGAAGATGTACAGAGGGAGGGAGGGAGTGACCATGTACCTGCAGTGACTAGAGTGATAAAATAATAAACTAGACGTTCTTCCTGGAAGCACCATCTCATGTCTCTCAACAGGCATGGAGTTGTTTTGTTTTTAGGTGATATTTTGGCTATAAACTGTACTAATATTTTAAAGTGATGAGAAGAAAAAAAAACTAAAATATATTTTTTTTCATTCCCTATTAGGGGAAGAGTCTGGTCTCTCACAAGTTATTTCTTCTCCTACATGCATAAAATACTTGTTGTAAAATTTTACACAAAGGTAGGTTGTAGCTTCCATTTAATGGTTTGAACTAAAGACCACTTTACATCCATCAGTAAAAATAAGTATCTGCTGTACACATAAATATTAACCCACAAGACGACACTCCCAGCAGCCATTTACTGTTGGCTCACCATGCTAATTTTTAACCAAACCATGATCATTACCAGTGGCCACTAAGTATCACAAGAGCAATGGAGATGCAAGCTGAGCATGGATACTCAGTAAGTTTGTTTTAAAAAGAATCTAGAGTTTTCTAAAATAGGTATGGTTTCAGATTGCTATTAAACTTAGACACAGAGAGCTCTCATACACCCATCCATTCATTCAATAAATGTACACTGGGCATGTGCTGTGCACCAACCACTTCTCCAGGAATGTGAGATACCAGGTAAATGCAAACAAGATTTATGGGCACCCTTCTCTCTTAGAGAAGGGGTACAGTCTGTGTCTTTGTTATTCACAAAGGAGCCTGCAACCAGGAGCATGGGGGTCACCTGCAATCTTTTCAGACATGCAAAACCTCAGGCTCCTACTCAAAACTATGAAATCTTTTTTTTTTTTTTTTTTTTTTGGTTTTTCGAGACAGGGTTTCTCTATGTAGTCTTGGCTGTCCTGGACTCGCTTTGTAGACCAGGCTGGCCTCGAACTCACAGCGATCCGCCTGCCTCTGCCTCCCGAGTGCTGGGATTAAAGGCATGCACCACCACGCCCGGCTAAAACTATGAAATCTTAACCTGCATTTCCCCAAGGTCCTAAGGTGATGCCAGTGTTCTGAATGACTTCAAGGGTCTACCAGGTACAGCAGACAAGACCAACCAATGCAGAGACCATAGCACGGTCTCTGGATGGTCACATGCAAATATAAAGCTGCTTTGAAAAGCTGTTCAACTTGGAACACAGTAATCCTATGCATAAACTGCCTCGAGCAGCTGCACCAGTCAGAATGTCCTTGTCACTCTTTCTGTGTTTGTCAAACATTATGTTCCCCCTAAGTAGCAAGGAACACTTCAATTCCTCTCTAGGAACTGAAGGCTGAAATGGCAAGTGGGTGGAACACTTTTAAAAAGAAATATCAGCTAGACACAAAGAGTAACAATTATGTGATCTCTGAGCATCACAATGTACTTTCCTCTGAATACAACAGGAATGACAAGTTTCATTTTAATATCAGGACAAGAGAGAATTTATAAATGATTTTCAGAGCAAGGAACCCACCATGGCCATAGATCAGTCTACAGACATCAATCAACAAACAAATGGCCAAACTGGCTTAAAGAAGATATGATCTAATGCTCAGGAAACAGCCCCACATAATTATATTACATTTTACTTAGAACTCTAAACTCTTATTACTGGATACCACAGAGGCTTAAGACGGCTCAACCTTTAAAAGCCATCTACTTGTAGATGCAAACACAACTGCGCAGTCCTGAGTCTGAACCTAGCTGAGTCACGTCACACCTCCAGAAGGACCTACAGTGTGGGGTAACCATGGCCATGGAAGCCCAGCCAAGTACTCTAGAAAGAATTTGGCTTATCCCCACGACATATGTGCAGAAAAAAAAATGTATACAAGAAACCAAAAGCTCAACCTCTTGGTCCTTATCAAACTACAAAAAGATAGTGACCTAGAAGTAGATGTCAAAGAATATGCCAGGTTTTGGATGACATTTCTGTGTCATCTGTTTATACAGGTATCTACTTCTTCATGGAAAAAAAAACTGTAGAAATGCAGAATCAGGTTAGAATCGAGTCAATTTAACACAACTTGGCTTCTTATCACAGTCTCATCTGTCTACACTGACTGACTCATTCCTAGGAATCACTCACTCTGGGCCACGTCCTTCCTGCCACCCTGACTCTGATGTACATGGTACTGTTATGGGACCATGAGGAAAGTGCATGTCTCTTGCAGTACTAGGATGGCATGTGTGTATGAATTGTGATAGTCCCCCTCTTCTTTTTGCTTTTTTCGAGAAAGGTTTCTCTCTGTGGCCTTAGCTGCCCTGGACTTGCTTTGTAGAGCAGGCTGGCCTCGAACTCCCAGAGATCTGCCTGACTCTGCCTCCCTGAGTGCTAGGATTGAAGGTCTGCACCACCATGCACAGCTTATTATTGTTCTTAACAGATGTAGTTCTAACAAAAAGAGCTAGTGGGGTTTGGGGAGACCGCTTATCTATTAAGCGTACTTGTTTTTGCAGAGTGACTGGGTTTGATTCCCAGCACCCACACTCAGGCTCACAACCATCTGTAATTTCCATAGCCATAAACATGGTACATATGCATGCAAAACACTTTTAACTATAAAATAAAAGAGGCACCACCATTGTCACACCGCACCAATGTTGTCTCTGTTAACTCTCTAGTTGAATAGCAGCACAAGGCAAGATGGCGGCTTCTACTTCTATTACACTTGGTGAACCTGTTCCTAACATGGCTATGAGAATTAAATGGAGGGCAACACAGACAGCCTCCAGACTAGTAACCATACAGGAAGCACTTCTGCTCGGTGAGTACTTGGGATTTTGTTTGTCCCATTGTGGGTACCTTTGTTCTGTCTTTTGTCTGACCAAGTTCTTTTCCTTTGGGGTATTGTATTTATCCAACTTTCTGGGCTACAGTGAATTTTCAATTGTTTGGCTCTGCCCAGAGGTAAGAACCATGTATCTCAAGATTCAGCGACAGGCCTAAGGTTGGACTTGTAATCAGAATCTTTTAAGGAAATGACATAAATACAGCTGAAATGCAGACATTCTCTCCTTTTCTGAGAATAGGAAAAATGTGGGTATATGCATGACGTTAACAACAGGCAAAGAAAACCTGCCCCTGACAGGTCTTAGAACACACTGAACAACTAGACAGGAGAGATTGACAAAATGTTTAACTAAGGTTTCTAGGACCCTACTGTCTCCTGACCAACCTCAAACAAGACTGGCTTCAGAGAAGGAATTCCACTTAGATACTTGGCCTATTCAGGCTCTTCCTTCCACAGAGTACTTTTTGTCTGAAAATCAGAGTATATTCAAGAGGAAACTCTGAAGATGTCAGAGAGAGATCAAGGTGTGAGAAGGTTTCAGAAGCTGCAGATGGTCTCTGGCCATGTGGCCAACCTGAACTTATTCGTCCTCTTCCTTTTAGCCCTAGTCACAGCCCTGGATGGAGTAGAGGCCTCCTTGGGATCTCTAAAAACAAACCACAAATCCTCCTGTGTTCAACCAACCTCTTTCATGGAAAAAGAACAGGCAGCAAAGGAATTCAGCCCACACCATCAGCAGCATGGCCCGATGGATATCGAAAGGGGATCGTGCCTTAGGGATGAGGCCTACGATGGCCGGTACACTGTCATTACCACAACGTGAAAGGGGAAGTTCACATGAGGTCTGTGGTTGACTTCTCAATCCTACTGGTAGGGTTGTATGCCAGGAAGGAAATTGCACACCCTAAATAAACAATAAATAGGCTGGGCACTGTGCAACAGCAAGGGAGCAGGCAGTGGCTGCTGGGCTGGACTGTGTTGACCAAGACACAAGACAAAAAGCTAAGGTTTCAATGCTACAAGAATGTCACCTCAACTCAGGCTCAACAGAGACATTCTTTTGAGAATCCAAATTACCAGGATAAAGCCCCGAAACTTGGTATAATTTTTAAAGCAGGACACTTGCTCCAATCTTCTCATTTGCCGAATGAGAGCAGTGAGAGGCCGATGGATGGATGGAGTCTTGCCAGATGCTTGGAAACACAGGATAGAAGACCCTTGGTCATTTATTATGCTACAAACCATTGTGCTCTTATGATACGATGCACCTACTGTTTTTTTCTCCACTGGTTTATTCTCTCAAAGACATCTGAAAGTCTTTTCCACATGCAAATCATGTCTGTGCTCAGGGCCAAGATGCTCTGCCTAAAGAAAGCTTATTTGATTCTGTTTCTCTGGTGGCCTTTTCCTCAGATATAACATCTTTTTTTATATATCTAGGCAGAACTCAGTTTCCAGATTAAAAGGGAAGGGGTGAGGAGAATAAGATACCTTGAGTAACTGTTAGATACCAAGATCTTTGCATTGCAATCTTCACAGTCCAGTCAAGGAAAACAAGAATCATGATTTAAGGTCTTTAACAATGGTTTGTTGTTGCCGATGATAAGTATGTGCTGGGGAGTGTTTGTTGTCGGTCTGTTTTGCTTTAGATAGTGTGCGTTATCATACTCACAGATAATGGGTGTTTTTTTAACTACTTACTTTATTGCTGTTTTCCTAAATGATACCTATACACTGTCCCTACATAATAAATGCAACGTAATTGGAAGCATGACAATTTAGAGGAGGAAAGGAAGGGGGGAAATAATGTTAGTACCCATTTTATGTCTCAACTATCTGGTTCTCCCCAAATTTTCCCCAAAATTGTTCTATACTGACAAGTAGAACTTAATTATATGTTATAGCTGTAGTATCTTGGCAATCCAGGGTCCTGAGGCAGGAAGACTATTTGAGTCTAGTTCAAAACCTGCCTGTAGTGAGAATTCTGGAATTTTGGTTTCTTTTTTAAAACAACAAATATTATAAGAATATGGTTTTGCCTTAGTTCCAGATGTGGGGATGTGGGGCTGCTTTGTAGCAGCTGGCTATGATTTGCCTCATGCTCTAGCCGAGGTGTGTTTTTGCCAGGTGCAGATAGTTTCTGTGTTGTGTGACATTTGGAATTGTGGGAAATTTTCAGAGAGTATATAAATGCTACGGCTCTGATAGGTGGCGCTGGGTACATTTTGTTAGTAGTCGTGCTCAAAGAAGAAGCAAAATAAAAGAATCAGATTCACAGATATTCTCCCTCCCCCCGCCCCCTCTATCCTTTTCTCCTATCTAGTGAAAAGGGGTCAAACTAGGGGGATTAAGGGTGGGAAAAAGAAGAACACACACACACACACAAAGTAGCAAAAGACAAGCTACAAATAACAGCTGAGATATGAGATATAATACACACAACATAAAATTCACCCATTTAATTCACCATCACTACCTAATTCTGCAACATTTCCAGGTCCCCAAAGCACTGCACCCGTTAGCAGAGGCTCCTCTCCCTCCTGTCCCCACAGCCACCACCAGTCATTCATCTTTCTGCCACTCATCTGCCCATATCGGGCACTTCAGATCATTAGCATCAGGTAACGGGTGGCCTTTTGTGACTAGCTTCCCTAATTTACAGCACTGTCTTCACAGTTCCCCAGGTTGCTGATGTGTCAGTAATTCATTATCTCTTCTTGCTGAGTAGCAGTTGACTGTGTGGATACTTCCAAATGTAATTTCTTCATGGTGGACACTTCGGTGGTTTTATTTTTGTAGGTACAACAAAACGATAGTGACGTTTGTTTCCAGTTCTGTTGGTTGTGTGCCTGGATGCAGGATTTCTGGGCCATGTTTAGGGTTTTAAAGTGTTTCCCAACAGTTCTCCAAAATGGACCGTACCATTCTACATCCCCACAGGAGCATCTGACCCTTCCAATTTTTCCACATCTTCCTCAATATTCCTTATTTGTCTTTTTATTTTAGCCATCTTATGGGGGAAAGGAGTTCATCTAAATATAATGTTATATATATTTCCCTAATAAGTAATGATACCTAGGGCCCTTTGATGTTCATGTCATCCACATGAACTCCTTTTTTGGAAAACATCTGTCTAACTCCTTTGTCCAATCTTTAATTGGGTCATCTCTTTGTCACTGTTGAGCTTTTTCCCCTTTTAAGTGAGTATTTTACATAAATGTAACATATATTTCAAGCTACCCAATGCATGTGATTTGTCCTGCTTATGGCGAATTATAACCAAGTGAGCACTGGGTATATGCCAACCAGCTCACACCTGAGGGCATGAGCACCAGCACCAGGGCATTCTTCTCTGACTCCTGACTATTCCTCTTCTACTCTAAAGTAGCCACCATCTGAGTATTTCACACCATTAATTAGTTTTGACTGACACACAGAACATCGTGTTTTTCATGGTCTTTTGAATCTGGATTCTTTCAAAGTGTTTTGTGGGTGTTAATGGTGTTGTTTCATAGAGCACTAAGTTTGCTACTTCTTGCTGTATGGCCGTGTGTGGAATGAATAGGCTAGGTCCTATAAATCATTGTTAAGAGTTACTGCTAGATGATCTGGGTTTGTTAAATGTCAACATAACTGACATTCTTCTATGAATTTCCTTTCATAGTTGTCAATAGAAGGTTGGTTTTTAAATATGAGCCAGATATTTGGCTAAATTTTTTATTTTTAATCCAAACACACACACATACACGCACACACACACACACACGCACACACACACACACACACTTGTACTTAGAATCATTCTGCCTCTAAATAAAAATGCTTTTATTTCTTTCTTTCTAATCCTTAGACTTGTGGTGTTGCGCTACCTAACAACAGATAACCCCCATCTGTTCCCATTCCACAGTAAAAGCGATCAACAGTTGATGTGCGATGTGCTTGCTACAGCTTTCTTGTAGCTGGCCCATTGTAGGTGAAGACAATGTTCCACTTCTAATCTCAAGAGGTCTTCACAGATATTGCAGTTGCACTTGCCCAAGGCTTTCTCTGTGTCTACTTATGTCACCTTCATTTGTTCCTCCATGTGGTCTTCTGTGTCATCTATCATTGTCTTCATTTCACTCAGATAATTCATAGTGGTGTTTATTCAGACGATTACTTCCAGTGCTCACTCGGACTGGGCAGAAACATGGCCTTAACATCCAGAGGAGGCAGTTCTCCCTTCTGTTCCATTTAAAAATACTTTTCCTATGATCCATCTAGCTCCTTCCACAAACATTTGGTACAATTCTCTGAAGATGACATCTGGGCCTACAGAATTTGTGTTTGGGTTCTAAGGGGTTTTTGTTTGGCTTGGTGCTGAGTTTTTAAATGACATCATCATTTTCTTTAGACTCTAGGACACTTGTATATTCTATTTCTACTTCCACAGTTTTCATAGGTTGTATTTTCAATAGAATTTGGTCATTGACCTAAATTTCCAATTTTGTTATCATGAATCATTCACTAACTATTCTCCTGTTTGCTTTGAAGGTTTGGACGATGTCCCCATCTCTCCAGCTTTAGTTATTTGATCTCTCTCTCCTGTTGCTGAGGCTTCTAAGTGGGATTTGTCATCTTTGGGAATCTCTTCCGACGGTTGGAATTTGGCTTTGGCGTTCCTAACTAGAAAATGTTGACCTTTCCGTTTACTAATTTTGCTTTTATTTTCCTTCCCTCTGCTTTTTCTTGGTTTCTTCTCTTCCTTTGCTTCTAGGCTTAAGAAGTCTCCTCTCACCAAACTGTATGTCTGGCTCTTCCCAGACATTCCTTATACGTCCTTACCTCCTTGTCTTCGGTCTGAGGGCCCCTCATGCTTACAAACCCATAAACCCAGCCCAACCCCCTTTTAACGATTGGGCCACTTTTCCAAGGCCTTGCTCTAAATGCCACTTTCTCCAGGAAGCATTCCCTGCCCTCCCCCATTTGACATCCTCTGGGTTCCCACAGCCTATTTCTACCTTTCTTAGCTAATTTTGTAACCTGGTGTCCACTCCTTCTATTAGCACCTGAATGGCTTATCGTTCAGTTTTTTTTTTTTTTTTTTTTTTTTTTTTTTTTGGAAAGATCCACCATATGGTACTGTGCACAGGCAACTGCTCAATAAGCACTGGTATGTGTGGTTCAAACTCAGAAGTGATATTTTCACAACTAATGAAGTTAATGGCAGTAATTATTAACTGGCAACAGTCAAACAATTAGAGTCGAATATATCATAGAAAGAGTTTCAGCAAGAAAGGAAAAACGCTGTACTTCTTTAAAACCTTACTCATTCTAAATACAATTAAATATCATTCATAACTACATTTAACTGGACATTTTGTTTTTGCTTTTTTTGGATGCCACTTACAACCCACAATTTCCATTTTATTTAAGAAAAATAGCTAAATGGGACAGAAAAGATTTCGAGCTGTAAGATGAGAAGATGAAGAAATTTCCTATGGGGAAACCTAAGCTACAGGATAATTATGGTATCATAAATGAATGGAACACATTTTTAAAGACTTTTCTGGTTGGATTTAAGACCCACTACAGAGGCGGAAACACATACCTGGCACGAAAATCTAACCAAGAACCCACATTGGGAGCTCACAGTGCTAGGGATGGCCCTACTACTAATTAGTCTGCTAAATGGACAGAGTAACAAACTTTGCTGTGCCTGTGCCTCTCTTCCCACAGATCACAGGCTATATCAGAGAAGCTCCTCTGTGCAGTAGATGGTGGTTAACACAAAACTCAACACCCACCGGTAAAAGTTTCCAGAGTAAGTGTTGACAGTGTTTGACCAAAATTGAGACATCAATATCATCACGCACATAAACAAAGGGCTCAGGGCCATCCCATCAGGGCAGATTGAGTTTAAGAGCTAGAGGTCAGGGGAGACCAGAGCAAAATGGTCTTCAAGTGGGCAGGGCCACTGCACTCGCCAGCTTTCGGAAGCTGTGGCTGCCTGCACAAGACCCCCAAAATATGAAACTATTCAGCATCCTAGCACTGATTCACATGTCTCCCCCTAAGTGAGGAACTATAGCAAGGTGATGGTGTCTGAGGGAGAGAGAACTCTTTTTCTTTTAGGCTGTGGCCCCTGCTAGGTCAATAACACATCAGTGGATGGCCACACATCAAGAAATATATGGGCAACACCAAATGGATTGGGTGGGTTAATGAAAAAGAAAAAAAGACATAAAGTTGACGTGGGTAGTGAGCGGGGGGGGGAGGGGCGGATCTGGGAGGAATTAGGGGAGAAGTGGGAGAAGTGGAGAGTACATATGATCAAACTGCATGAAATTCTAAAAAATAATTAGAAACAATATTTTAAAGGCTTATTTTATTGAAAATAAAAACAGAGCTTTGCAAGTCTGAACAAGTCATGCCTTACTGTTAAAAGACTTCACAATAAATAGGATTCAGAACTCAGAGTGGGAAACAGGACACAGCTGACTGCAGACGACATATCTAAAGGGCAGATAACACGTGTGTGAGATGAACCAGCTCTGCCTTCCACCTTGGGCTTTGCCAGCTGTCTGAGCTGACTCCACTGCTCTAAGACACAAGTCTCTGCACAGTTTCCCAAGTAAGTGTTGAAAGAAAAGCCACTTGACCCATAAGCAAACCGTAGAGCAGAGGGCACAGGACAGGCACTCAGTGAACACTGGTGTGGCTTGGGAAAGTGCTTATCCAAACCCTAGCTGCCAACCTGCTAGCTATAGGCTTTGGAGCAGACTCCTTATTTTCTCTAAACCACAGCTTTATCATCTGTAATGGGATCATCGTGTCTATTCCCAGGCTTACTGTGACTGCTTAGCTTCTTTATGTGGGAGTAGAGCTCACTGTTGGCACAGGAGGCACTCTGCATTCTGATGTTACTGCTTTATTGTTCATGTTTATTATCCATAAAAAGAGCAGGAACATGGTTGTTTGTTTGCTGCTCATTTACTTGCATACAATACGGGGGATCAAAGCAGGGTGTCACACATGTCATGGTGTCACAACCCCAGAGGGTCTTATTCAAGCTGAGAGGCCTAACCAGAAGTTATATATGGTACAAATCTTCCTATGAATATAGATAGCATCCTGGGAGAAGAAATTACTTTAATTAAGACCTTAAGCTATCCCAAAGATGAATGAAATCAACCTAAATAGGGTCTGGAGTACAAACAAACAAAACCAACGAACCAACCAAGACAAAACAAAGCCTGGCAGCCACTTCTCAGTACTTCTAACTCGATCCCAGGACTCAGTTCATGACAGTTACTGGGCTGTGATTGAACCACATGTGGATTCAAACGTTCCACTAAATGAACTAAATTTGATCCAATGTTGAAGCCACCTGCAGGACACCATCACAAAAGAAGAACAGTCACCTGACAAGGCACAGGGACAAGGTCCAATGTTCAGTTTTATAGTAAGAGAAGCCAGCTCGCGCCCGGAGTCACAGCTGGATGCAGATATAGCCATCTATGAGCTAGGGACAGGCACTGGAGCATCTTAAGGAAGCTCACTCTTGTACTGATTCTTGTTTGACACAGCCTTGAGGAATACTCGATACTCAAGGTGGCCCATGGAACACCTGCCTCGGCTGGCTACCTGGCTGCAGAGCTGGACCAAGCTGCGCCTGGAGCCATACTCTGATTTGATTTGATTTTTGTTGTTGTTGGTTTTGTTTGGTTTTGTTTGGTTTGGCTTGGTTTGGTTAAACGGGCCGAAAATTTTCCTTTTGACTTCAGCAACTCTAAATTAAGAGTTTCATTGGCTTAAAAGTTCTAACAAAAAAAAGTTTTAAAAATAGCTGACAAGTACTGCCATCCACATAATTCATTTTCTTCTTACTTTTAAAAATGGAAAAAGCTTATCAAAGAACTCAAGAAAGTGAAAGCTTAGGACAGCATGCTCATGTCACATCAAATTGAAAATAAAAATGGGCTAAGAGTATAGTCTTTCAAAGGCATTAGTGTTAAATAGAGAAAACTGAAAGCCCGGCCTTTGAGCTGTCCGTTTAGGCAGTTCTCCAGCTGAGCAAAAGGGAGTTGAGTAAAGAATCTTTGGCTGTAGAGTCAAAAAAAGAAGCCTCAGGAACTCCAGAAGAAAGGAAGTTCTCAGCGGAGTGCAGCACTCAGTTCTCTACATGCAAAGGTGAGACGTACCTGCCAGACCAAATCAGGGCCAAATTTAAAATGTGGAGATTCCTGCAAGAAGATAAACCATCAGTGACTTCACTTCCTTCCTCCCTCTCCTTTTCCCTCAGGAGACTTCAGCCCAGGGTCAACTGGGTGGCTGGAGGTGTGTCTGTAGAGGACTGTCTCCTACTGGAATATAGGTACTTTCTCCAGGACTCACCCTGCAGAGACTTCTGCACAAGCCAGCAACTCTGTGGGCACAGAGAGATCCCAGAGAGCACGGGGCTGGAGCTCAAACAAAGCTGGAGAAAAGCAGGAGTTTACAGACCTTCACAGCAAGCCCCTTTCCTGAGCCGATATAAATGTTTATGGAAACAAAACTGAGGTTGGGAAGTTCAACCTCAGATTCCCTAAGGGACAAGGGGCAAATATGGGATATCTTGTTAGCTGTCCATTTTCCTGAAACTAGAGGACTCTTTAAGAGGCCCGTTTTTGTATTTCTGAATAGATCATGGTGGTACGTGCAATCCTGGCATTAGGCATGGAGAGACAAGAGGATCAGGGGTTCATGGTCACCCTTGATTACATAGTAAATTTGAGGCCAGTGTGAGATACATGAGACATGAGACTGCTTTTAAAAAACAGTCCCGATCCCTTTTTAACTTTAGATTTGGGAAAGCTCTAGATAACGATGATGATGCTCAGCCAAAGCTAAGGCAAAAAAAACCATCGCAAATTCCAAGCTCTGAGTTTTAAGTTCTGCTCAGCAGTCCTCTCCCAGGCTTGTCCTGTCTGGGTTCCTAATGCTCCCTCTAATTCCTAACGCAGGAAATTAGATGCAGCCAGGGTCCTTGTCACAAGAACACGCATGCTGGAGGGGATGACCCTGCACCAAGGGCTGCTATAAATCACTGTAGATGTGTGGTGTCTAGATGCTAACGGGACCAGACTTCCCTGTGCAGAGAGCTAGTGGGTATCCAAAAGGACAACACAACTTGGGTTCTGTTTCCTGGGACATACATTGGTCTTTATTTGTCCTAAAAATGCGATTCTATTCCTACAATCAGCATCACCAACATGTATTAAAGAAAAATTTTAGACTTATATTAATTCCCCTCTTATAATCTATGTCCTCCCACTTAGCCAGACTAAGTGAATGTTCTTTACTTATTTTTGTCCTATAGTAAGATATGAGGCTAGAACAGTAAATAGAATAAAACAGAATTCTACTTTTAAACACCCATCAAAAATGTAGTTGTCTTTGGTGACAGTTAAAAAGGAATGAACACCTACCATGCTAGGCAAGATGCCTCTCAAGAGATTACGAGAATTCTCTTTTTATTTAAAGAAGTAGAAAATTGGAAATGATGATTTGAATACTGAGGTAATCAATATAAAGTAGGTAGAAGGGGGCTGAACCACACTTATAAAAAGCAACTCATTTCTCTCTCTCTCCCCATCTCTGTGTCTATATCTCTCTGTCTGTCTGTCTGTCTGTCCGTCTGCCTCCCTTCTTTTCTCTCTCTCTCTCTCTCTCTCTCTCTCTCTCTCTCGTGTGTGTGTGTGTGTGTGTGTGTGTGTGTGTGTGTGTGTGTGTGTGTACGCGCGCGCATATGCACATGTTGATGTTTTTGATGTTTGATTTCCCCCCTTCAATCTAACTTCAGGTTTGGTTGCAATGGGAAGAGAAGCTGAAATCCTGGTGATAAAGCCCTGCCTTCTAAGTACTGAAAAAGTTTCATTTCAAAATAAATCAAAGTTACATGACTCAGCAACCCACAAGCTAGTATTAATCATTACTGCTCAATCTTATTAGGATTTCATTCAAATGATACTTTTCAACCCAGCCTCTTCAGGTGTCTCCTGAGCGCCCAGATTCAGGTCGCTGACCTGGTGACATGGAGCTGTAAGTCAGTGTTCCGTACTGTCACCACAAAACAAAGTCCTCGAGTAAAAACGCTGTCACTAACTAGTGTACGGAAAAAAAAATCTCAAGTCACAATTGTATATGCCAAGAATTCAACAGTTCATCTAAGTTTTTCCTCTAGGGCTTGGGAAGTTTTAACAGACTTTAAAATCCTGCTTTGTGGAAGAGTAAGCAGGCTACCAGGAAGAGACCTGATAGGCTGTGTCCCCTTCTGTCACAGACCTAGGGGAGGGGAACAGGATGAAAGAGGGAGGGAGAGGGAACAGGAAGATACAATTGAGGGGATAACAAATGAGATGTAATCTGAATAAATTACTTAAATAAAAAAAGGTTTCAAATGTAAAAGAAACAAAAACAAAAACATTCTGTGAGACAGCAAAGTCCATGATCCAAGCAAGCCTCAGGGTTCCCATAGACCAGTGGGTCTGGGGATCTCCTAGTACCAACTCAAGGATGGAATGCACAGACTGTGATATATTCATGCTGAAAATAACCTCTCCTTAATAGGCCAATAAAAGTATTTATTTTTTTTCAGTGTTCTTTTTTTTTTTCTTTTTTTTTTTATTAATTTATTCTTGTTACATCTCAATGTTTATCCCATCCCTTGTATCCTCCCATTCCTCCCCCCCCCCATTTTCCCATTATTCCCCTCCCCTATGACTGTTCCTGAGGGGGATTACGTCCCCCTGTATATTCTCATAGGGTATCAAGTCTCTTCTTGGCTACTTGCTGTCCTTCCTCTGAGTGCCACCAGGTCTCCCCCTCCAGGGGACTTTCTCACGTACTCTGGTGCCTCACAAAAGTATTTATTTTTAAAATAAATATTTTTATCATTTGTTCTCATGTGGGGGAAAAAAAGAAAATTGGAAATACAAGAGCTGAAATGTCTAGACTTCAGCAACTCAATCAAACATGTGACATTTACATTTGTTTCTTGATTATACAACACCAGGATGGTGTCCATCACCACAGACTTGATTGTCCCTCATGTGCCCTAAATTCCACCAGGAGGATTTTTTTTTTTATTCCTGAAAGCTTCTTTCTCTGCTTCTCAATAGTACTTCTACACTTTGCAAATATTTAAAATTATTCTTACTTCTAGACTGGCTAAGAAGAAACTACCGGAGTTAACAGAAAGTGCCATTCTTTGAAAAGTGAGTACTGGGGACAGTAGAGTTCCCTGATTTAATGACTCCACTGCACCACATGTCAAATCCTAGCTTCTCAAAGGTGTCTTTTCCTTACAATTGGGGTGGGGGGTAGCAGGATCACTTGATAGAGAAGTAAACATTTGTAATGATCAAACAAAAGAGCTCCTAAAGGCATCAGTCACACTGTGGGAAGGAGCACAGCTCCTTTCCAACAAGGGCTACTTGAGCCCTGTATTCTTTTGCCTGAAAAAGCTCTTTAATTAAAGGGCCCATAAATGAAATTCACTAAGAAAAGCAAAATGACCAGAAGCGGAGCCCCCTGCCTGGTGTCTGGGGGGAACATTGGATTCATGCACATGTTTGTCCAGTCACAACAAGCTCCCAGGCACAGCCAGCTTTGACAAACATGTTTAGTTCCTACCTTCATTTCGATGACAGTCTGGAGAGCCTTCGTCTTGGCTGGCTCCGGCTGAAGTTGGCTTCTTCGGTGCAATTCCTGGGGAGGAACACGATAGAAATAAGCCTGGCGGTTCATCCTTCTGTTACACCATGACCTTTACACAGCTACCACACAGCCCACCAGGCCCAGGTTCCCTGTGTGCAGACATAAACAAGCCACAGGTGCCTCTTCCCCCACACTCGTCAGCATTTCTCCTGCCTGCAGCCTGTGTTCCGGGGAAAGGCTCCTGGCACATGCGCTATTTCTGAAACTTCCATCAATAATTAATGTCAACTGTGACAAAGCCAGAAAGTAATCATAGTCCAAACACTGTTCAACACGGGCTGGTGCCCAGCCTTCAAGTCATAATCTACTAAATTATATTACTCTGTGCTCCCAGCACAAACACAGCGAGGAGAGCGAGGAAAGAAAATGACTAACGCGGCTGCAGATCTGCTGCTGCGCGACATTCTGCTACTGAGGCAGGTTTGCAGGGAGCAATTTAAAGCCATTTCAGTATGACTGTGACACTTTTCAGAGTGTCTTTTGAGTCGCCTTGAATCTCTCGCTTCTGAATTTACACTTTTGGTTCTTGCTCGAAATCACATCTGTGGGTGATATGCTTACAGATCCTGAAGCTAAGAAATTAAAATTAGCATTAAAACCAACTATGTCAAAGGAGAAAGAAAATTAGTCAAAGCCAGATGCACACCCAAGAACTCCTGGAAGGCTGGGATTCACTTAGCTAACAAGCAAACAGTGCCGTGATGACTCGAAGCTTAAAGGCTCTCCTGCCACATGGCTCTCTTCACAGGAACTGTTTGCCATGACTCTGGAAAGTCATCTTAGCAGGAGAAAAAAAAAATACAAACACACGTTTTGCTCATGTCATGCTTTGATTTCCTTAACAAATATCAACAGTTGTGAAAGTCTCCACCAGGAGGGTAAGTCAGGAATCACATACGCAGGTTGCTGATACAGGCCATTTCTAGAGATTCCATTAAGCTTTTCTTTTGGTTCCAAAAAGCCAATTTACACTCAAGATGGAGAACTCTAGGCACTTGCACCACTGGATCATAAACGTTAATGTTATAAAACCGAGGGAGGAGCAGTATAATTCCTAACTTTTCCCATGAAGGCATTTTTGAATTAACTACTTTTCTTCACGTCCACTTACTGTTACCATCATTCCATAAAGACAGAGTACACTAGTGTAAGAACTGGTAGAAAAACATAGTTCACACTAACAGGCAGTCCTGTCCAGGGCCAGGCAGATGACCAGGTAACGTTAATCAGTACCCTCCTTGAGCAACCTTTTATGCAGGACCAAGAATTCCTGACTGTGCCAAAGACCAGGGTGGGTGCTCACCACCACCAACTTAATCTTGGAGTTCTGAGATGCATATCCCACCCTCAAGGGTCTAAGCAGCATAAACCAGCAATCTTATGCAATGTTGTTTCTCAAACTCTGAGTTGAAAAACTTTCCCCTAATCATTAAAGAGCTCTGACAACACATTTCTTTTGGTAACACACAAAAGCATAGAAGACTCAAGTTGATATGACTTCTTATATTTAGTCAAAAAGCATCCAAGAGCAAGAGTTCTAAAAAATAAGCAGGGGATTGCATTTTCTTTGAGGATCTAAACTTACAGCATCCCTTTGCTGTTGTCTACAGTTTGAAGCAGTAATAACCCTTCTTAGACTCCAGGGTGGGATACAAAAGAAGCTTAGCCACAGTTCATGACTGCCACTCTTAGGGCTGGGAACAAAGCTCAAGAAGAAGGTACCTGCAAGCATGGGTGAGGCTCTGGATTCAGGCCTTAGCATCATAGAGGGGAAAACCCCAAGGACTATTACTCTTATAGACCAAAACCAAGTGGAGAAATTAATAAGAATCTAAGAATAGTTTTAAACACCAACCCATATCCATCTTAAATACTGAAGCCCCATATTTGGTGTCCACCGGGAAGACATTGATTTTCCAGTAGAAAAATAAGACTGGAAGATCTGACAAAAGGCAAGGCATGGTATGAGACATTCGTATACGATTAGTCATTTACCTATTATTAACTCGGCACTACTCAAGTTCACAGTGTCATCACAATAACCCAAGAGGTAGATAAAGGGAGGTGGGTAATCAGACAAACAAAATGTTTAATAACTAGTACAACAGAGGTTGAACCCTGAAGGCATTATGTTGGATGCAATCTGCCAATTACAAACACAGAAATAAACACTGCAGGAAGCAGCCTTTGACTTGGAGCTTCAGTTTTGCAAAAAGAAAGGTTGTAGAGCCTGGCTGTACAACAATGTGGGTAAAAACACTACTGATCCATGCACTAAAACTGGTGGAAGTTGTAGGTTTTCGACAATGTATAGTTTACCACAACTACAACCTTTTGACAAATGTCAGCTTAATAATAACTTCTGCAGCCTGTCTCACTTCTACCTGTGCAGAAAGCATCCTAGTGGCAGCACTTAGCCATGCGTCTCTCTGGGCTTTTACTACACAAACAGAAGAAATACCAGATGTGTAAATTGAAGTTTGACTTTTGTGAAATAGTATCTATGTTTTGGGAATGTATCTATATAAGTATTTCTTATTCTCTGCTTTTTCCATTACAAATAATATTTCAAGAAGGTAAACAATAGTTGGAGCAAAAGCCCAATTTTATCCCATGAATCTGAAATGAATAATGATTATATCCTATTAAACAAGCTGTTCTTTTTGCTTGGAATAATCCTTCTCCTATTCTTTCTTATCTATAAGGTCAGTCAGTTTGCAGATCATAGGCCCAATACAGTTCACCATCTGTTTTGATGAATAAAGTTTTATTAGAGCATTGCTTGTGGTTGCTCCTATTCTGTAATGGTACAGCTTAGTTGCAGTAACAGAGACCAGATAACCATGATGAACTAAAAGTATTTGCTATCTGGCTCTTTTCAACCTCTTATCTAGAATCTATTTAATACTCACCCTAGCAATCTCAGAAAGATCCATCAATTTCTCCAGTAGTAGTGTAAAATATGTCTACATTCTCCACATTCCCTTCATAGGACATTCCCTTCCCTGTCACCAGGACTGGACTTAGCAACTCGCTGTCAACAAATGGAAGGAATATGCTGGACATGGTTTGTGTCCATGTCCCAAGATGAGGCTTTGGCATAAAAGATTGTACGGTGTCTCTCCTCCAGCCCAGCAAGATGCCCAAGAAAAGAAGGTGAAAGGGAAGAAGGTGGCCCCACAATCCTAAGAAAACAGGAGGCCAAAAGGTAGCCAATCCTTTGTTTGAGAAAAGACCCAAGAACTTCAGCATTGGGCAGGATATCCAGTCCAAAAGAGATCTATCTCACTGGCTTCCTTAAATGGCCCTGCTACATCAGGCTACAGCAGCAAAGGGCCATTCTCTTTAAGCAGCTCAAAGTCCCTCCTGCCATTAACCAGTTCACCCAGGTCCTGGACAGGCCAACAGCTACCCAGTTACTTAAGCTTGCCCACAAGTACAGGCCAGAGACAGAGCAGAAGAAGCAAAGGCTACTGGCCTGTGCTGGGAAGAAAACTGCTGGGAAAGAGGACATTGCAACTAAGAAACCACCTGTCCTTTCAGCAAGGGTCAATATAGTCACTACCTTGGTGGAGAAGAAGAAGTCTCAGCTGGTGGTGATTGCCCACAATGTAAACCCCTTTGAGCTTGTGGTTTTCCTACCTGTCCTGTGTGGAAAGATGGGGGTCCCCTACTGCACCGTCAAGGAAAGGCCAGGCTAGGGCGGCTGGTCTACAGAAAAAACTTG
This sequence comes from Acomys russatus, assembly GCF_903995435.1. Taxonomy (NCBI): domain Eukaryota; kingdom Metazoa; phylum Chordata; class Mammalia; order Rodentia; family Muridae; genus Acomys; species Acomys russatus. Next base: position 56,430,418 of record NC_067139.1, on the reverse strand, counting down.
TACCACTGTCGCCTTCACACAGGTTAATTTGAACAACAACGGTGCTCTGGCTTAGCTGGCAGAAGCAATTAGGACCAACTAGAATGAGAGATGCAATGATATCCACTGTCACTGGGGAGGCAATGTCCTGGGTCCTAAATCTGTGGCTCGCATTGCCAAGCTGGAAAGGGCCAAGGCTAAAGAACTCGCCACTAAACTGGATTAAATGTACACATCTAAGTTTTCTGTACATAAATATGATTACAAAATAAAAACTATTGTATGGCTTCATTCTTGTTCTCATTCTTAGATCTCCTGCTGTGTGAGAAGCCATATACCATCATAAAGATCCTACCATTCTCTGGAGAAGTCCATGTGAAATGAAATAGGGGCATCCTTCTAAGAGCTACATGCATAATGTACAACAGAGGTGGGTCATCCAGTCTGTGAGGAGCAATCTCCCATGTGGCCTTAGGCTCTGCCCCCTAGATAAATAATAATAATAATAATAATAATAATAATAATAATAATAATAATAATAATAGTAGTAGTAGTAGTAGTAGTAGTAGTAGTAGTAATAATAATAATAATAATAATAATAATAATAATAATTATTATTATTATTATTATTATTTTTTTTTTTTTTTTAATTTAAAATTTAAAAAATCCTCTCCAGTTCCCGACTTGGACTCTAGGATAGTACATGATCAGTGTTTTATTAAAGCCATGGACAATTTGGGGTGATATACCCATAGATTATAGTCATTAGCAGACCCTCCAGATCACTGTAGGTTCCACACCTTCGCATACCCTCTCATAGCTTTATATACACCTTCTTTATATCACCAAACATAGCTTCAATTTATACTGACCTATAAAATTGGTTATATCTGATTAATGTCTGTGTCAACCACCAAGCACTATGAAGCGAGTCATGACCACAAAGACTCTCTGTTTCTACTCTAGGAAATCCTGGTGTGCCCGCCAAGAGTAGATGCTCAGCCCTATTTGACCGCTGAAGTAGAACAAATGATATCGTACTTGGGAGCCTGGATGTTCTGCAGTGCTTTCAACCAAAAGCAGTATGCTGTGCGGATAATAGCTGGTAGTTATTATGCATGGCTTATGTGCCAAGCAATCCTCTAAGCACTCTATGAATATTAATGTGTTTAATTCTCAAAATAACCTCCTTAGGCAGGTACTATTATTATCATCACTTTTTACTTGAAGCAGAAGCAGAGGAGTTAGTAACCTGCCCAAGAAAGACTGAGAAGCTGTAGGGATTTATTGCAGGCAGCCTGACTCCAGAGCCTGGGCTGCCAATCAAAACTCACGCTTGCCACTTGGCTTTGCTCTGACATTGGAAGCTGACAGCTCGATTGCCCCATTCCTTGTAGTAACCTCCCTGTGTCTCCTTTGATTTGGCCTTCCACTTGCCTTTGCTTTCTTCAGTTCTTGAAAACATAAAGACATTTATCTCGATAACAAATACAAAGTTCTGATATTCATATTAGATACTAAAACTTAAAAGGTAAGCATGAATTGGCTCACGGAGGTGGAGGAAGAACAATTCTGTCCCAACTAAGCCAACCCTCTCTAGCTGTAAGGATTTCATCTCTACATTTAGCCATCTAGTCCAAAACTATTAGGGAATCTAACGTGGATGGGGAAGGGGTTACCAAGACCCAAGCTCTAGCTGAGGACCTATTGGCTGTGGGCAGCTGTTGGAGAGAGGAAGATTTCTCTGGGGATGTGTCCAGATCATGACTTGTCAGATGGCCACAAACCCATGAGCCTGTGGGAAGCACTCATTAGACTCTGCTGGTGATTGAAAGATGGGGGAGGCATCAGGAGCCTTGGGAGAATTCCTTAGAAAGGGGTGGGGGTGTATATGATCAAGACACATTGTATATATGTATGAAATTTTCAATGAATAAATTAAAAATACTATTTAAACCAAGTATTAGGAAAAATGTGTCTGCATCTGGCAAAGTGACTTTTTCTTGTCATTGTTCTATCATCAGTGGAGTATAACAATAGCTTGTATAGCACTTATATGGCATGATAGGTAATTTAGAGATCCTTTAAAGCATTTTGTATAACAGACTTGAGCATTCACAGACTTTCGTCCTAGCACTAATGTTTTGAGACTCTACTATATTAACAACTGTAGTAGTTTGACTAGGAATGGCCACCATAGACTCATGTGCTTGAATGGTTGGCTCACTGTTAGGGGGTGTGCCCTTGCTGGAGTGGGTGTGGTTTTGTTGGAGGAAGTATGTTACTGTGGAGGTGGGCTTTGACGTCTCATAAGCTGAACCTAGGCCTAGTGTGGCACACAGTCTTCTGCTGCCTGTAGATCAAAACGTAGAACTCCCAGCTGCTCCTCCAACACCATGTCTGTATGTTCACCACCATGCTTCCTGCCTGATGATAATGGACTAAGCCTCCGAAACTGTAAGCCATTCCAATTGAATTTTTTCCTTTATAAGAGTTGCCTTGGTCATGGTGTCTCTTCATAACAACAGAAACTCTAAGACAACAACCTTGGCAATCTTTGACAGATGAAGCATTTTATAAAAATAATCTAAAACAGTTAAATAGTAAGGACTGCTGAATCAATGGACAATTATTCTGAAATTTGGATCCTGCAGATCTCCCTTTCAAGACCCCATGGAATATCTAAGGACTGATTATATAGCCAGCAACCAAGGAATACTCCAAATGTATTGCAAAAGGCCAAGTGATATAGACCGCCTTCTTCTCTACATATCATAAAGAAAGAAACCGATAATCCCATCTCAGAGACCAGTTAGAGATGTGATCTTGGACAAGTTGCTGGAATTTCTCTGACCCTCAACTTGTTTCCTTGTATTGGGTGTATCTCCTGGGGTGGTGAGGTTAAAATAAGCTGTGACACACTTAGCTAGGGTTCCACACAGGCCATCCTGAACAAATGAAACTTACTATTATTATTGTTGCCCTTGAACCTTTATTAATGTTCCTGGAAGGCTATTACAAGTAGAGCCTGGTAGAATGCTTTCCTTTCCCACTTGTCTTGGGCCCTGATACTTGCATGTACACTACTCCTAGATATGATGAATAATTAAAGAAGTGTCTACTGAAGACCCAGTGCTTGCCATGTAAGACACACATAGAAGCTCTCTGCCTTCCTTGGATCACATTCAAGTATGTGCATTCTCATTGGAGTACATAGCATGTCTCAAGCATTCAGGAAACCCTGTCAGAGTGGACATAGTAATCAAGAGAATGCTAGGAGGTGAGAGCCAACAGCTAAGGGAAACAGTGCTGCAGGAAGATTGTATAGGGTCATGATGATCTTTAGAAAGATCTGCTCCACTAACACAAAAACAGCTCTCGCTTCCAAGGGAAGAAGAGATGGCTTATCCTAGAACCAAGTTTGAGTGACTAAGGACCAGGAATCATGGAGCTAGGTTGCGCTGGTCCCATGTTCCCATGGGGAAGTAGTTTCATGGGGTTTTATAGCAACAAAACAAAGACAGTCATAGATCATGGCTATTTTAAAGCATACCAGTGAATACATCCAAGAGGTGGTCACAGCAAGATGGGGAGTCTCTCCTATAGGTCTCAGATGCTGTCTGATGACATTCTTAGCTGTTGGTTTGTTGGACGCTCATGACCTGCTAAGTTATTACATTCCAAGATGTTTTTAATCTATTAGTCACAGGGTGACAATTCTGACACAGAGGTGAGCAAGGAATGGCTATTTAGGTAGCTAAAGCTAGCACCAGGTAAACTGTAATTAGACTCTTGACTTGCAGCATTGCAAGCTCTCACACCCACACAGTCCCACCCAGCCGGCCAGTCTTTGCAGACATGTCTTCCTTCCAGGAATTCTTGTTTATAGGTCCCACATAGGGAACTTAAATTTCTACAGACTGTAAAATTGTTTCCAAGGACATAATAAATATGATGTAAGCTGACTCGTAATTTAATGTTGCAAGATATTTGATGACACTATGAACCCCGAGAATACGTGTTTTTACTAGAAAAACCTGTTTCAAGCTGTAGTGTGGCTCAGCTCTAGCATGCACCTTTAATCCAAGAGCTTTCTGCTTGAATTAAATGAAATCAACCCCAGGTCAAGAGGCCGAGCAAACAACCATTTCACAGGGAGTGAACACCAGGGAAAAATCATAGAGAAGAAGAGGAAGTCAGGAGGGCAGATAGAGAGATGCACAGGAAGTACAGGGGAGGAGCATTCAGTTTGAGGGGTTTTTGTAGATTGTGTGGGGAACAAGCCTTTCTTTTAGCCTTCCTTCCTGAGGAGGAAAGTCATCTGGGTACTTTCTCTACCTCTCTGAGCTAACAAGGTTTCACCCCAGCTTGTGGCTCTCAAGTCTTTACTGGTAAAATTGAATGATTGAGATTTTATTTAAAACAACAATTTAATTTTTGTTTTCATACACACATACACATACACACACACACACACACACACACACACACACACACACACACGAAGTTGTTATTTGGAAGCTCAACACCATACTATCTCTGTCTCTGTAAATATACATTTTCCTTAATTTGTTTTAATGTGGAACTTGTTCATTTTATTGAAGTCCCATGGAAGATTTTCTTCTTACAGATTTTTCTTGGTGCTTTATATGCTGTAACTATGGGAGCCAGTTGAAATTCACAGAATTCAGATACATTAAATTGTTACTGAATTTTACTAATAATATCTCAGAAGGAATAATGTCATACTTGTTTTAATAAATACTAGATATGTAATACAGGTCTGACAAAGTGAACACAGCAAGCAAATGAAGCACTACCCAAGACCTCAGGGAGCTGGACTATCTAAAGGCAAAAGAAGGGCTAAGTGAGAATATGGAAGCATGCCACAAATGTTAATTCCAACAATTAACAACAGGAACCATTGACCTTATGCCAGGCCCATTTCAATGGCATATGATCCCTATAGGAAGTGCTACCATCGCCATGGGAAAGAGGTCAGACGATCACACTCTGAGAGTTAAATAACATTCCCAAGATCAGAGTTAGTAACACTTGAAGGTGTGAGCAAGTTCTGTCTGACACTTAAACTCACACCTTTAAGTATTAACACTTGGTTTATATTGATACTTGTCGGCTATTCATGATCTGCAAAACAGGCAGGATTTTCAAGTGCAGCTAATCTGATTTTTGGTTTGTTTCTTGGTTCCTTTGTAAGATTCTACTAGCTCTGAACCACAGCCCATGGGAGAAATCGAGAAGCAAACACCTAGACCTGATGATGAACCATTTCTGCACCCTTCCCATAGACAGATTGCCCCTTTACTGAGCAGAAACACAGCCTTCAGAACATTCTTCCTCCTCTTACTGAACGGAAATCTAGCTCTTCAAACCTGGTGTGTACTGGCTTGTCCTAATCACGGAGGAACATAAACACCACATTGGACCCCTGCTCCCAGGAAGACAACTTTCCAGTCATCTTTCTCTGTCAGGAGTCATCACTCTCTTGATGATTTCCCATAGGACACTATCAACTATTCTTTCTCAGCCTCTGCATCTGTTCTCACCTGATCCCAGAGATAACAAAGCTAGCCCTGGCTGGAACTTAGGTGAGAGAACACTTGGGCATACTGGGTGCTGTAGGCTTTGAGTGAAGAGGGAGGGACCAAAGATAATTTTGCCCTGGCCCTGAAATTTAATAGGTTTCCCAGCTAGATCAATACTGCATGAGACTGACGACTCCATTTTACTTTCTAATGCTCCCATTTAACTAGAATGCCTGTTACTGCCGCCCTCTTCCTGCCCTGCTGCCATCTGCTGACAGCAGATACTCTATTGCACAGGCTCGCAGACAGACAGGAACTGTACACCCAGGGGCCATTGCTGTGGACTACACCCAGAACCTATTCATACACAGAGTGGATATGTATGTAGTAGGACTGCAGAACTGAACAGAGTTGGATGAAATTATGCTTCAAGCTGGTGCTGTAAGGGGATGATGACCTTTGGCGATCTTGGGATTGAGGTGAATTTTATTGTTTACTAAGGAGGGAAGTGAATCCTCAGGAGTGGAGATTATAATAAATAGAATAATACCACTTACCAAAGATAGTCCTCTCTACTTCTAATTCCTATGCAGGTGGTATATCATATGGCAAAGATATTTTATGATTATATTTACGAGCATTAAAATAAAAGATCATACATACTGTCCTTTAATAAGAGATCTTGTGCCCTTTAAAATCTGTGAACTCTGACTAGAAGGAAAAGGAACTGCCACAGCTGGGGAAGTCAGAAATTTTAAACTCTAGAAAGAGTCTATGCCACAGTCAGGTATAAGCACCCTACAATGGGCTGTGAGGCCAATGGGCTAAAGGAGCTTGGGCCCTGAAGGGAGCACAATGCAGACAACGCTGTGATTGTGTCCTGATGAGCTCAAAGGGACGATCCAGCTGAGCATCCCTGGAGCTGCTGAACGTGTGCTTGACGGACTATTCAGGGTGCAGAACCTGTTACAGCAGCAACACGAAGCTAATACAGCATGCTGAATGTTGCACTTACCTTGTTGGTCAGACTTTTTTCCACAGTCTGAAACACATTGCTCTGAAACTTCCACACACTGGATTTTGTCACACTCATAGACATAAAGAATAAACCATGTTCACCCCTGCCATAATGGTAGCTTCTGACACGCAAAGCCTTTCTTACTAATGAATCCTACCCCATGCATTCATTATAAAATTGGGTGCTCCCAGTAATACCTTTATGGCTTAGGTCTTAGGTCCACTTCGATACCTTAGGTCTATGCCTGAGAGGTAGGGACTAAACCAGGGTTGTTATAGAAGGCACTAAAGAAAACCCCTACTTAAAAAAAGAAAGAAAGAAAGAAAGAAAGAAAGAAAGAAAGAAAGAAAGAAAGAAAGAAAGAAAAGAGAAAGAAAGAAGAAAAAAGAAAGAAAGAAAAAGAGAAAGAAAGAAAGAAAGAAAGAAAGAAAGAAAGAAAGAAAGAAAGAAAAAGAGAGACAATTTAAACAAGCGTGCTGTGCACAGGAACTGCCTCTGAGGCAGAGAAAACGAAGAGCTGGGAAAACAAAAACAAAAACCTGTACAGCAGAGTGTGTATCACCCTGAGGCAACGCCTGCAGGCTGTCCACTGCCTCTGCTCCTGCAGCCACTGCCTACAGTCTTCTGGATGCTTCTAGGCAATATGAACTCTCATTATAGTCACCAAAGGCACGACTCTGGCAAGGGTGCCAGCTGTGAGTCATGGCTTTAGCTCCCACAGCCCAAGGAGACAGCATACCTGTTCAGTCAAAGGGTTGCCAGGGGCCCTGAGTCAGGCAAAATCAGCACCTGTTGTATCTCATGACTAAGAGGTGTACACAAGCAGGTTTGAGCTGAACCAGCAAGGAGTGATTAGGGTAAAATTCCATTCCCTTTGTCCTATTTAGCGGCTGTAAAACTCTACAGATTTGTTTTCATTTTCCCTCCAAACAAAAAAATGCAGCATGAAACATACATGAATTCATATTTTCGCTGCTCCCCCTCCTTCAGTCCATCCTTTCCCCCCTCTGTGGTGGTTTGAGAGGCAATGTCTTCATGGGCTCTTATACTTAAATGTTTGGTCTCAAGTTAGTGGAACTGTTTGGGAAGGATTAAGAGGTGTGGTCTTGTTAGAGGAGGTGTGTCACTGGGGGTAGGCTTTGAGGTTTCAAAAGCTCCAGCATCATGCCTGCCTGCCTACTGCCATGTTCCCTGCCAAGATGGTCACCGACTTTTATTCTCTGGAACCATGAGTCCCAAATTAAACAATCTCTTTTATAAATTGCTTTGGTTGTAGTGGTTTATCACAGCAAATGAAAAGTAACTAGTACAACCTCTCTCGTACAAATGGACTTTCTCATATATGTATGTGTGTGTGTGTGTGTGTGTGTGTGTGTGTGTGTGTGTGTGTGTGTGTGTTACTGTGACAGGTCCCAGAAACAAGGAGAAATTAAAACGAGAATGGTTCCTGCCATCATTGAGGCCTCCTGCTTAGTAAAGAAAATAGTAAACAGTAAAGCAGGTTAGAGCTACAAATATGCAAAGGTAGTAAGTGCTGTAAGCGCAATAAGAAAATGCTGAGATGCAAATGACAAGAGATGTGAGGCATGTGGTGGAACAGGCCTATAATCCCAGAACTTGGGACATTAAAGCAGAAGAAGTCCCCAGCCAATCTCTCTCTCTCTCACACACTCTCTCTCTCTCTCTCTCTCTCTCTCTCTCTCTCTCTCTCTCACGCACACACACACACACACACACACACACACACACACACACACCTCTGTCTAAATACACTCTCCTATCTCATTGCATCCCCAAAATGAAAAGAAAGAATGGACTGGGAACCAATCAGTCCGTCTATGATCCACTTCCTGAATGTACTAACAGCAGAGTACAGTGTCTCCTTGTTCTCATCCTCTTATAGATTTAATCTGGCAATCAGAAATGTCTACAAGAGAGGGCAATGTTCAAACCAAAACCTGAAGGATGAACAGCAGGCAGTATGCAATGAATTCTGGGAAGAAGGAGACAGAAAAATGGTGGTAGTGCTAAGATTAGCAGAGTGGCAAGTAGAGGCCTGGGACCAGAGCCCACACACAGTCCACTGCAGGAACACCTAGAGTAAGTCTTCGCATCCCAGGGCTCCACAAATGCCATTTGAGAACATCTTCTTGGCACCACATTTGGCAGCACACAATCTAAAACAAAGATCTGAAATTGCCCAGGCATCCTTAAAACAGCCGCATTTCACGCCACTTGCCAGCATCTTCACCAGTTTTCTCTCATGTCCTCTTCTCTTTCCAGTGCTTGAGAAGGTATGAGAGAGGGGGAGGGCCTGGCTGCTTAGCAGCTTTCTCCAAAGGGCCTATTTCAGCGTGCCAGAAGGGGACGGCAAATGAATCAACAGTGTGTTCCCTGCACACCCCCATAGTCCAGATGGTAGCAGATCACAAGAGCAGCACAGGGCGGTTCCTACGCAGATAACTTCCCTGGCTACAGACATACTCTACACTTTAGACCATAGGAGGAAGCAGTGATGATGGTGGTGACAGTAACATTTACACAGAAAGGGCATGGTTCTTCTTTTGCTAGAGATTGTCATTCACACCCATCTATAACAAAACCTTACAGTGTAAAAGAGTAAGGGCTCACAGAACTGGAAGGCGCCATGGAAACCAGCTGGTCCAGTTTCTCACTCTCACCGAGCTCCTTCATAGCAGTGATGTGGATCACTGAGCTGAAGCTCGGGAGAGTTCAGAGCTGAGTGGCCACACCTCCATAGACTATCTCTGCTAACTGAAAATGTCTCTCCTCAGCTGTGTTAAGTCAAATACGATCCTTCTGACTTTCCCGCCTTTGATCGCATTCTTCAATACCTTTGCCATGTCTAAGCATTTGCTAATTAATTAAGGTGAACTATTACCTATATCACATATCCAAGCTTAGGAGGTAAGCACTTGTCTCAGACCAGACACATCTCTCTCCTAGGGACCTTTCTTATAAAATACCACTCCTTCCCCCACTCTTGATAGAACTGATGCTATTCTACATCTAACAAATATGCTCCTGTACTGGAAATGTTGTCTACACATGCACAGGACAGTGCACGATCGATGCTTCTCACCTGCACAAGCAGGGACCACCCACTTCTCCAGAGGAGAGACTTACACACAGTGGTTTTAGCATCCCTCATAGAACTTTCAAACACCAGGCTCATGCTGTCCCACAGATTAAGCCTTTAAATCGTCATACATGCAGTGACTGTAGGGCTTCAGGAAACAGATGGCGAACACACATGGCCTGCTGGGATTGTCTATCTGCCAGTGCCATACTTGCTCCAAGCCTTACCATCCAGTTTTTGCAGCAAGTTCTGTGCAGCTCTGGGATCCTTTTTTTGTGTGTTTCTCTTATTATGTGAGTAATATTGGTGGAAAACTGATGTCAATGGACTGACTGAACTGAGAAGCACTGGCAAAACAAGCAAGTAGCACCTGTGGATTCTGCAGCTCGAAATGACTCTTCTTTAGCATGGACCTGACACCTTAGGCAGGAAAACAACAACAACATTCTTTTCTAATATGAGAGAGGTGGCAACATCTTCACCATTGCACAGGAAGAGAGTTTGAAAGATTGTGTCCAAACCACAGTACAATATGGCATTTAGGAATTTTTTTTCACATCTCTGGGAATAGAGAGTGGGTCCTTCCTCTTTGAAACACACAGATATAATTGCTGGCTTTGGGATTTCTATCCCCTTCTGGGTGTGCCATAAGCCTGCTGTGAAGCCTGGGGCAAGGGGCTGGACCTCTCTGCTGTTCACGGCCTCAGGTGTGACTAGATGATAGCTGAACCTGTCAGATTCAGATGTAAGAATGAAATGGTCACTAGGTGGCAAGCCAGCTGGCAGCTGTGTCTAGAAGAGCATCAGGGGCACAGTACAGTACATGTTAGCTACTTAACAATTTACTCTACTGTATGACCCAAGTGAAAAGCCAATGTCCTCCTGACAGTCTGGAGTTAGAGGGCATTGAGACCAACAAGCGCAGAAGGGCAGCTGGAAAAGACACCCATTCTCTGAAAGGACAGAAGATGATGCCACAGTATGGCAGAAGGACCCTTTGGCAATGTACAGTATGCAGGAAGCAGCATGGGCAGAAGGACAGCAATGGGGCACAGGTGACATTCAGACAGCCAGAGCTGACAGAGGGAAGTCCCTGGTAGAGACTATGCTGTGCCAGCTGGTATAAAAGGCAGATTGATGGGAAAGAGAAAAAAAAAACCACTCACGAGCAAACTGTGGTACTCAGGGGTCAAGTTCCAGGACACGATCAAGAGGAATAAAGTTCTAAGCCAGGGTCTGTACCTGGAGGACCTTCCCCAGTGTCAGGTGAGCACAGGTGCGCTATGTGAACAGCACCTACCATCCACTGCCAATCATCCTAAGCCTGAGCCACTGCTAAGTGGCTTCTCGTTGACTCTAATGCAGCTCTTACCCATAGCTCCATGAGATCCTGTGGGTGCCTTTATTTTCAAATGAAGATGCTAAAACCAACAAAGACAAGAGGAATGAGGCCCACATCATCCAAGGAATGGATGAGTGGGCACAAGGATGGAATAAGTCGGCAACAATGCCTCTAACCCAAAGCAAATGCCCTTTCCTAAAAACACACTGTGTGTTCCCTTATGATCTCACTCTGCACCATAAGTAGCCCAAGGTGGAACAGGCAAAATGCGGGCTCCAGATCCCTACAAGCCAACAATAGCCTAAACATGATGACATTCTCCACTGTCTTCCCCACGCCCTCTTTGTGGTGTGTGTGTGTGTGTGTGTGTGTGTGTGTGTGTGTGTGTGTGTACAAGCATGTGTTTGTGTGATATGAGGATAGGTGTACTTGTGCGTGTGCACACAGATGTGTAGGTACATGTGAAGGCCAAAAGCTGGCATGAGGATGTCTTCCTCAGTTGCCTTCCACTTTATTTTTTGAGACATTTTTTGAATCTCGCCATTTTGGGTAGAATGACTATCTGGCTAGTCCCCAGAATCTGCCTGTCTCTATCCACAAAGGCTGGGATTACAAACACACTCAAATACACGAAGCTTTTATCTTGGAGCTGGAGAGCTGAAATCTGGTCTTTATGTTCACATAGCTAACACAACTCCCTGAACCGTCTCCCCAGCCTAGGGGCTACTCTCTTTAAGCTCCATGACACATACCCATAAAATGAAATCCACAGAGGTAATCTGCTTAGGAAGATCATGCAATTAGGGAGCCATTAGATATTGTCAATTTCTTCATTATTTCAGTGTCTACATTTCTACCAAGCCACAAGGTCCCTAAAGGAAAATAAAGCATCTGCCTTGGCCACCACAATCTCTGGTCCAACACAGCCTAAGTACTCATAGAGACTTCATTTTGGGAAACAAATGGTTAAATTCAGGGGATGGGAGGCAGGAAGAATGCATCTAGTGTGTTAAACAGACTCCCTCTCCCCACCTCACATTCAAATAATATATCTGGTCAGAACCTGCCAGTGTGACTTCACCTGGAAAATGCCTGTGTAGATGTTTTTAAATTTAAGGATCTCAAAATGAGACAATAAAGCATTATCCAGGTAGGTCAAAATCTAGAAATGTCCAGTGTCTTCAAAGGAGAAAGACAAAGTGAGAGCTGAAATCAGCAGAAGATGTGGATCAAAGGAAGAGGTGAGACTAGAGTAATGTGGTCACATCCAGAAAAACAGAAAACTGTGTAGGGTGGAGACAAAGATAGGAGAGAGTGCAGCTGTCAGCCAAGAGACACCAAGACACACCAGAAGTCATCAAAACTGGGAAGGGCAAGAACGAGTTCTTTAGAAATTCTGGAGTCTGAGGGCACTGTCAACATCCTGATGTCAGACTTCTGTCTCAAGAGCTGTAAGCTACTGAATTTCTTGCCTTTGAAATCATAGTTTGTAAGTATATGCAAGGGTATGTATATGTAGTCTCTTTAAGTAAAGTGAGACAATAAAATATATTATGTGGATAAACAGACCATAAGAACTTAATCTTAAGTCATAATGATACTGTCCCTTGAATAAACCAAAGAGGCAGTGGTGCGCCTGGACACTGGTGGGGCAGTAGACACGGTATGACCTGGTACAGAAAGGAGAACTGTTCTGTTGCTGGACTGATTTAAAGTGTTAGAAGCACACTGGGCGTCCATGTACATACAAGGCTTCAGGCAGTTTTACTGTTCCCAACCCACACTGCTGCCACCTACGCCTGGAGACGGCTGCACCCACTGCCTCCATCTGAGGGCTGCTGCAGAGTCGAAAATGGTGACCTGGGCAGGAACAGAGTGTCGCGCCTCACTCAGCCAGCAAGAAAGACGCGACCACCGGTTCTTCTCCAAGCAGTTTACTCAAGCTCTTCATGCAAGCAACTCCCCTGAACCACACCCGTCACGCACTAATAAAGCATACCATCATCCAATCAAATCACACCACGTCTCGAATCCTCATAGGTCCACAAAGGCGGAACTACCGCAGGCAACGGGTTATGTCCAAATAAGGACCTGTTTGTTTTCTACAGAGGCAGCTCTGGCGACGTGCCAGGCGCCATCTTAGGGTGCGGTCCTCGGGGGCTCTCCACAGTTCCTCCTTTTTTGTTTTATAATATTGACACATCAGGGCTTCAACGCAACAGGTAAGAGTAGAGGTCTGATCTCCGGTATGTATGGGCATTTGTTCACACTGCCTTCAAGCAAGCCCTTCACTTGCTGAGTGCCAGACCTAGCTCCATACGTTCCATGGACACTTGTTCACACTGCCCTCAAGCAAACCCTTCATTTGCTGAGTGCCAGACCTGGCCCGGTACCTTTTTCCCAGAGGTGGGGTCTGGGATACCAACCCACATGCAATCAGACTTGCTCCCCATAAGGCCATTAACTGCATACAATGTACCTACCTCCTGCGCAGTGCTCTGCCTCGCACCCTGAGCGTGATGAAAGCATTGTGTCAATTCTTTAGGGCAGACAGCCAGATCCGAGGTGACTGTCCTGCCTCGACTGCTGCAAACGCCTGAGCCATCAAGACCTGAGTGCGATGTTGAGACGCTCTTAATCGACAAACACACCACAGGCATACGCCACTCACACCCAGGAATACAACGCTTAAAGCCCCGATGCCCGCCCATTCCTTCAGGTGATTAACAGCGGTCGCCAACTAAGTGGAGAGTCCATCTGCAAAAGCCAGGTCAACACAGGTAGAATTGATTGTAGTAATTGACAATCGAAGTTCCCTCAGCAGTCCCTCGAAGTTGATTGACCAGTTATCTAGAAGATGGCTAGAGAGCTGTTTAGATAGATTTTCAGCCTTAGTGAAATTAGCATACTGAATTGAAGTAACACAAATCCCAGGCAATTTCCAAATCCTTACCTACTTTATCCCAACTCGGGAGGGAAAGGTGGCCAGACACCGCAAACCAAGGGGCCACTGTATCACATTCAGTCAGGAAGGTCTCTAAGGTTTTACTTTTAAGCTTAAGTCCCTTTGATTTTAACAGTTCTAGGAGGGCAGCGGAAACCGGGTGAGAAGGCGATGCACCCATACTTTCACTTTTCCTCCTCGAGAGAAACCTCGCGCATTAGCTCCCTTCCGGAGACCTTAGAATTAGCTCCCTTCCGGAGACTTTCCCCTTTTCCAGGGGTCGTAAGCTCCACTTACGGGGAATTTACCCACCGGCGATCCTTGACCACTTGGAGTTCTGAACTTAACGGTGGGGGAGTGGGCAGCGAGGATCCCCATATGGGCCACCACTTGTCGCGTCTCGCTTGGCCAGCAAGGAAGATGCAACCACCAGTTCTTCTCCAAGCAGTTTATTCAAGTTCTTCATGCAAGCAACCCCCCCGAACCACACCTGTCACGCACTAATAAGGCATACTATCATCCAATCCATTCACGCCACGTCTCGCAACCTCATAGGTCCACAAAGGCGGAACTACCGCAGGCAGTGGGCTATATCCAAATAAGGACTTGTTTGTTTTCTACGGAGGCAGCTCTGGCGACATGCCAGGCGCCATCATAGGGGGCTCTTCACAACAGAGGATGGAGAAGGTGCTCAGAAAAGAGGTTTGGCTCACTAGCGAGGTGACACAATAGAAGACACATCTCAGACAGAGACAGAAAACTTCCCAACTCTCCCTTTGCAGAGATCCTGAGAAAATCCAGGAAGCGATGCACACTATGATCAACAAGGAAATGTAAAATACATTAAAATACAGCCCACCTCCCAGTGGGTCCTGATAGCGGTGATATCCAGGGCCCAGCAGATTGCTCTCAATTCATACCTAAGGAACAGGACAGACTTTCTTTCATATACACACAGGCATGTATATGTAATACATACCACCAAAACTTCTTGAGATGAATTACTGGGAAGATATAGGGGAAATTGAATTAACTACTTTAGAAACACTCAAGCTGTCTACTGGAGTTTAGCTTCGAACAACTCCAAGGGCATAATTTTCCTGTTAGCCAACCCCTTGAAATAATAATTGAAACGGCAAGTCCGTTCCTCATAAACACTTTCACCATCTGGGTCTGACGAGGCCTAGCTACCGAGCCACAGATAAATGTTTCCTCGAGACAGTAAGTCATGAGCCATATGTTAGAAATTACTCTCGCACCCCTATAAATGGGACTATGCCCCCTCTGTCGTTTCCCAGTCAGTGAAAGGGAGTTTTGGCAGCCAGACTCACATGAGAATCCCTGCGGATGGCAAGGCTAAGCCCTAGCATGACACTTTGAAGCCTCCAGGGCTGTATTTCACAAGCTTCGCTTCAGACTCTGTAGAGACCCTGTTTGTAAAAACAGATAGTGAGCAATAGGCAGCAAGTAGAAATGGAGCTCCAGCCACCACTGACTGATCAAAGCCAGCGGTGCTGACTGTGATGTGACAAATCCTCCTCCTAGGAAGCTGATGGCCTGCAGCCGAGTGCTCCACTGCTTTCCTGCTGGGTAACTTTGAGCAAGAGACTTGAGCACTTCGTGCCCTGACTTTCAGGATCTATGAAACGGACATGGTGAGCAGCAAGTGATGACAGAACTGTGTCCAGGCTTTCCTACAGCACTCCTCTAAACTGCACTGTGGAACAGGCCTACTGCCAAAGAAAGAACGTGAAGGAAAGGTAAACTCAAGGTTTCTACAGGTCAGGCCTGAAAATGCCCTGTTCGCTTTTGCTCACAATTCCATTGGCCTAAGAGTAGTCATGTGCTCATACATGCAAGGATACCTGGGAAATGTAGTCCAACCGTGTGCCCATGAACAAGAGGAAACAAAACATTGGTAAGCAACAGAAATGTATGCACATGCACTCAACTGCTGTGTGAAGTAATTCCTCCACCAACCACGTGGGAAACTGAGGTTCCTGCCTCATCTTCTGAGTTCCAATCTGTTTTAACTAAACTGTAATGCTCATAAGCTGATTTCCACAATCTATATTACTCTTACATAACCAGGGGGCCAAGCAAATATACACACTGTTGTTGGCAACAGCAAGGACAATACAGAGTGAAAGGACAAACTAGATACTTCCCATTTTTTCCAAAAAGTCTTTATGTCTAGTTACAGGACTTCAGATACCAGAAATTGATGACATGACTCTAGAAGCATTCATCAAATTCCTATAATGTCTTTGGAATCGCAACAAACCACAGTGCTAAAGACTAAGGAAATAACGGTAAATAAGGAAGATATGGCATTCCCAGTTGTTTATTACGCAAGACAGATGAAAAACGGGGGGAAATTTAAAACCAAATAGGAGAGTCTACAAAGGAAACAAGCCGCACACATGGAAGAAGATATGTCCAAATCACAAGTCTGAGAGGGCTTCTCTTAACAAACAGCACACACACAAGACCCGGTGATGAGACAGAACCCTGACAAACAAGAAGGGGCAAAGGGGATGAATGGAAGTTTGAAAACCTTCTGCCCCTTGGGGCAGCGAGGGAGGGGGTAGAGGCAATTTAGAAAGCACAGGTTAGATAATCAAGAAAAATCCTGCTCTCATACTAAAGGAAACAGAGCCATCCAAGCCATTCCAACACATGAGTTACACGGTAAAACATATCCTGTAAATGCCTTGCTGCCCTGCAGAGAATGCGTGAAGACCTGGGGACCTGAGCAGCAGGTAAGATGACGGGGATCTAGAGAGGGGTGAGAAGGAGGGAGAGGACTCAGATGCCTTTGAAATGGAGTTTGCTATGGTCTGGATCTGAACTGTCTCCCAAAGGCTTTTATGTGTCCAGCGTTTGCTCTCTAACACCCACACTGTCCAGAAACAATGGTTTGGGAAAGCGATTGGCTCATGTGGGCTCTGACGCTTCAGCATTGATAGGCTCATAACTGAATGAAATTTGGAAGCCAATAGAGACTTGAGATATAGAACCTGTTCACAGAGAGTAGGTATTTTGGGGTGTGTCCTTGGGGACCACACCTTGTGCATGACCTGTGCCCTAGCCCACAACTTCCTGGGCACCCTGCTCTGGCACAGGCGTAAGTGCAGTGACATTCTGCCTCACCAGACACCAAAGCAAGGATGCCAAGCAACCTGCAATGGAATCATGAACAAAATAAACCTCTGCTCCTGAAGTTGATGCACTGTTATGTCACAGAAGCAGAACACTAACACAGAATTCTAATTATCTGGTCTCAGTTGTGTATCAGATGAAGTGGGCGGAGCATCCAGAATGATCCCATGTTTTCAAATTGAGCAAACAAGTGGATGAACGCTAATCTTTCAAGGTTGCTGCCAGAGACAAACACGACACTGTTTATACATAACCGACCTACCACTTGGGCCAGCACAGTACTAGGTAAACAGCTATATACAGTAGTCTTCCCTTATTGGCTCTTCCTCCATCACCACCTCCCCTCAACAGGTTTAACAGCAGCTTTGTCCTCATTTCTACTCTCTTCCGTCACATGGAATCCTAGAACATTCTCAACTTCTTTTTCCCACACTTTGCCTACTCAAACTCTCTAGAAGGAGAAGAAGAAGAAGAAGAAGAAGAAGAAGAAGAAGAAGAAGAAGAAGAAGAAGAAGAAGAAGAAGAAGAAGAAGAAGAAGAAGAAGAAGAAGAAGAAGAAGAAGAAGAAGAAGAAAAGAAGACAGAAAACTACCTACTTTTTCTTCACTAACTAAAATATCCCTCCCCGGCTGTAACAGTTGTTCATGCTCCCCCGTTCCTCCCACAAGGCCACCCTCACCCAGCAATGAATCAAAATACATTCCTAGCCTCCTGTCTCAAACTCCAAGTAGCTGTTGGCTACAGATGCAAATCTAGAAATTCCCAAGAGCAAAAGCCATATCCCGGGTCCTGACAATCACTTCCAATAATATTCCTCACATTAGTGCCACATAGCTCTTAGGAAGCTAACTCTCGCCTGCTTTGGCTGAGGTGACTTGAGGTGAAGATGCCGAAGTGCAATGTTCGGACTGGGAGGACCTCAAGCATCACACACAGCACTCAGTACTTTCTGAAACTGCGTCTCAAGCAGCTCAGGAGCCAATCTTCCCAATTCTGTGTTCAAAGGCGTCATTTTGACTGCTACAGTCAGTAATGATGGGAGACATTACACCACAGAAGGCTGTGAGTCCTATAAATCAGGCATACTCCTCCCGGACCCTTCCAAAGCCGGTGCTTAAACATTTACTAGTATGTCACCAGATGCAGATTATTTCTCATCTCTTGCTTATGGACACTCACTGTGCTCCAGTGAGTGTCCTAAGTGGTTTCTATGCTGCAGTCTTCCTAGCAGCCTCAAATAGCACAATAAAATTGCCCTTCAGTCTGCTCTCTCACTGTGCCTGACTCCCCTCTTATTTCTGCCCTTCCCCCTCTTTCGTCTGCAAATTCAGTCACCTCCCTAACACCTGGCCTGTTGTTCTTTACCAAGCCAATGCCAATTTCCTCACAGATGCCATTCAAAAGCCATCTACAGTGTATCAAGCAAGAGAATTCTCATTTCCTTAATATCCTTTCTGTGCCCTCCACAGACTTGTTTCACTGAGCTTTGTTATTTGATTAAACTGTATGAAAATATTCATATTCAATTTTTTTTGAGACAGGGTCTCTCTTTGGAGCCAGGGATGTCTTGGGACTCATTATGTAAAGCAAGCTGGCCAGGAACTCACAGAGGTCCATCTGTCTCTACCTCCTGAGTTCTGGGATCAAAGCACCACCATGCCCAGCATATTCAATGTTTAAACTTATAAAGCGGGCTAGAGTCATTCTGCAATCAGGGTACTCTGAGAGAACTGTTTGCTTGCTTTCTGAGAGCCTGCTTTTCAGATCTGTTCCAGAAATAGTACTTTCCTAACATGTTTGGTCATACGAGAGCAAATGCTTCTCGGATCTCAGAGACAAGCTGCAGAGACCAAACTTGTCCCAGGGCCTGCACTCAGTCACTTCACCAAGGGTTGGGGAACCCCGGTATTGCAATATCAGGCAGAAAACCACTGACCAGCTGAGTGGACATGGTTTTAGTTGCTGGAACTTCCAAAGGCAGTAGTCAGTCTCCCTGTTAATCATTTAAAACCAACAATGACCTCAAGACCAAAATCCATGTGGGTACTAAAAGCCTCTAACTTTACATGAGTTATGGGAATGTTAACAGGGTACATTGACTCGTGTTAAGAATGGAAACCAGTTTCTCTTAATTATTCAAAACATACTATATGTGTATATAAATAGTGCCCATAAAAGTAAACTAAACTTCCAAAATATCATTCTGATGATTTTGTGTTTGTAGAAAGTCCCCAGAAATGTCCTAACCAAGGAGATCAGTTGCATGTGTCCCTTAGTCTAGCAAGGGGCAGCTGGCAACCAAACAAGGACATTTTGAACATCTCTAAATTATAGCCCCTCAAAAAATATATTAAAAAAATAAAATAAAAATAAATTATAGCCCCTAGCCTTTCTTATTTATGTGTGCACTTACACCAAGCCTATCTGAAGGATGACTGACACAGTAAAATTAGAGAAATTTAAGATATACACAGGATGCCTGACACATACATACATCATGAAATAATTGCAAAAATCATGGAAGTCTGAATATGGTTAATCTAGAAAACGTTATGCTAGATGAAATAATCCAGATATAAAATGATGAATACTGTACTATTTCACTGATGTGTGAAACTTAAAAAAGTTGATCACATAGAAACAGAAAGTGGTGGTGTTTGCAGGACAGGGTCAATGTATATAAAGTGTTACTTATAAATGAATATGTTCTAGAAAGTATATGTGTTCTATGTTAAGTATAATTAAACTTTAAGTACCAAGTATCTGGACATAAGTAACTCTAAGGGTTAGAGGTGGGAGCTGGAGAAGGCTACCCTTTCACTTTTCTCCTTCTTGACTTCTGGCTGAAGAAGTTATGGTTTAATCTTATTCATCCTAATTAGAGCAGAAGGAAAAACTACTTATTTCAGAAGAATGCAATCATCAAGTGATGAGACGCTCAAATAGCAGGTTAGTTTGCAGCAATCTCATTAAAATCTGCATCACAGTTTTTTAATGGCTTATTGAAACATTCATTGAAATGTTCCAGACATAATAAATTTTCCTATTAATACCGTGCTTGTTGGGGATCAGTATTTGAATACCTCCTGAATCATCCTAGGATTTTAAGATTATTCTCCAGAACTGCAACATATTAAAAAACAAAACAAACAAACAAAAACATGGGAAAAAGGAAACCTTTCAAACTGGAGTCCCAATACTTTTTTACAGCACATGTCAGAGGACCACGTGGGCAAAAACAGAAGGTACTTTGGTTAGAACTATATGGATGCTGTCTCAAAACGGTTGCATTCTCAAAGACTAACTCAAAAAGCACCCTGATGCAGAGGACTTGACATGAGTTAATGCCACAGTACAACCTTGTATGAATCCATCCATCCAGTTGCTCAAATTTCTTTGGGAGGCAAGAACATATGTCTTGCTCATATCAGACTTTCTCTAACTCTCCAAGATGCCTGGCACAGAGTTGGCATTTAAAAACGCTTTTTTTGTACTAGATGCATGATTTTATTTTCGTTTGTACCTCCCAACTCTATGAAAGACCTCATTTTATTAAGTACACGCAAATACTTATAATTAGTTCCTTTAAAAATTCGTGCCTTTAAAAATTAGTATTTATTAATTACTTTTGCTGTTGTTGTTGTGTGTGTGTGTGTGTGTGTGTGTGTGTGTGTGTGTACATGTGCCACAGCATATATGTGAAAGTAAGAGGACAACTTAACGATACATACGATACAAACATGGGGTCCCAGGGATATAACTCAGGTCATAACAAAAAGAGTTTTCTTACCCACTGAGCCATGAACTCCTTTGAATTTTTAATGTGTTATAAACATTCAATTAGATGCATATTTAGAAAACATTGAAAAATCGTGACAGTTCCTTTAAAAAAATTTTTATATTGTTCCAACAGCAGCAGTTACAATGAGCAAAGAGGTAGGTTAAAAAGAGGAAGCAGAGCATGGAAACAAAGAGGAGGAGTGGAGAGGAAGAGGAAGGGAGGAAACGGGAAAAGCAGAAAGAGACAGAGAAGGAGAGAGAAAAGGAAGGGAAGGGGGAAGGAGGGGGAGGGTATAATTATGGCGTCAGAAAGATGGACTCAAGTCTTTACATTCTGTTTCTTGGTCTTCTGGACATAACAGGACTGGAGGGCCAAGGCTCTCATGAACTAATCTGCAGTTGCCCACACAAGACCTGCACAATATCCAGCCTCTCAATATTCTAGCAAGAATGAGGAAGGAATTTATGAGCTGTCACCCCTAACAGAGGAACTACAGACCAGCAATGGCTTCTGAGAGAAGAAAGGGCAGTTTTCTTTAAGGGTGTGGCCCTGACAGGTTGACCACTCTCTAGTGGATACTCCCACACCCAAGAGTACAAAGACAGACCATTGTACACAAAAGTGGCAGGGATGTCGGGAGGTGAGGCTAGGTCTGGGAGGAATTGGGGGAAGGAGAAGTGAATATGGTAAAAATACATTGTATAAAATTCTCAAAGAATAATAATTTAAGAAACAAGCTCTGTTTCTTCAAAATTATTTTCACATAAATGTTGAACACTCCATAGAATTCCAACAAACCTAAATGCTTGCCTCTTGTAGAAAATTTTCATTTCTTTGAACA
Source organism: Acomys russatus (assembly GCF_903995435.1). Taxonomy (NCBI): domain Eukaryota; kingdom Metazoa; phylum Chordata; class Mammalia; order Rodentia; family Muridae; genus Acomys; species Acomys russatus. The sequence continues at coordinate 56,408,705 of NC_067139.1, read as the reverse complement.
AAAAAACACACTCAACCCTTACTAACTATCATGCAAGTACCAAAATCTCCAGCAAATAAGTTAGCAAGGAATATAGTAACCATTTCTTCATTGTCTTCAGAATTTTATTTTTCAGGCCATATACTATTAAAATCAGAGTATTCCACAGTTATGAGTGACAATACTTCTAACTTCGTAGAAATTGTCCTCATTAACCCTGCCTGCAAATGTGTGTCCTCAAGTCCAGCGCACTCTTCTTAGAAGGGGAAGATTTTGCAATTTGGGTCACTGGAGTACACTGCACTCCGCTGTCGGATTAATGTCTGTCCAGACTTATTAAGACCATCTGTAATTCTGCTAACCACCTAGCAACACACATCACTAGGACCCATTATCCTTTTATAATGTTGCCTCCTGGTATCCAAGGCCTGTGGTTCAGACAGACTATTTAAAGGCACTAAAATAACAACAGCATTGCCAGCTGTGGGCACAGCCACCAAGACTACCATCAGGTCACAAGGCCAGATGGAACAGATGCCACAAAAAAGACTATAAAGCAGGGGAAAGATTCATTTAAGAGGAAATATAGAAGCACACTAGGAGCAAACCCCATGATTTTGACAGAACCAATAGCTAGCACAATGTGTACTATAATACATTGGTACAGTAAGAGATTGTGGTACCCAAGGTCCCTACTCAACTGTTCGGTTGACCCTTTGCATTTTATTTCCTTCCTTGTCAAATCTTATCTTGAACAAAGTTAAATTTTTAGGTATAGTTTTTTAAAGCAATACTGAGGCCGGAGAGATGACTCAGCAGTAAAAAGTATTTGTTGTTCTTGCAGAGTTCAATTCTAAGGATAAAACACACTCATACGTGCATATGTGGCACTTGTGAAACAGACACACCCCTCCACGGGCTCCAGATGCTCAGATGATGATCCATCAAGAGGCTCCTCAGCACTCACGAGCAGATGGCATCCTACACGAACCTGATTTTCACATTCTGCCTACCCTTACTGATCTTACCATTTTTAAATATTTAAGTTCTCACCTAGCAGAGGTTTAGGTAAATGCAACACAGTTATGCAAAGGCCTGAAAACACAATGATTCCTGCCGTGCGGCAACATTTCGATTGAAACATTAGAAGAAGTGCATGAAGGTAAGAACACTGAAGGTGACTCTGGGAATAAAAGTAAAGTCTAGGCCTTTCGTATGTGCCTGTAATGGCTGCATGAGAGACCAGAGGGGGGGAGGTCTGGGGGGGCCAGAGGGAGGAGGGGTAGCAGAAGAGTAATCAATAGAGAAAGCCACATCAAGACTGACATATGAAAGAAGCCAGTTGGCAGAAAAAGACTGGAAGTCCTGCCAGACCTGGGCAACATGCAACAAGTAGAGCATTTCCCACAAAGAGGACCATGATATACAAATGTGGGAGAGGTTTGTGTTACGTAAACGACCCATACAGGGTCATCAACCTCACAGCACAGCATCTTTGAGTACACTCTCCAGCCCACTGTCATTCTCAGGCATGCTCTCCCTTTCTTAATAACTGTCACCATTCCTATTTGTGACCATGTGTTACTGAGCGCCTGGGCACCTTGGTGGTAGGGCGTCGCTCCCTTTCTCATTTCTTTCCTGTCCTTTTATTCTGTCGGGGCTCATTGTGACCCACAGCCACAGCTGAGGACCCAAAGTATTCTAGGACCCGCTCCACTCTTCTACAGGGATATTAGCTAAATCTATATTGGAATAAAAGAGTGGTCTGGATGTCAGTGGCCTGGGCCCACCTGAATGACATAAGACACTGTCTCAGAAGGAAATAGCATTTTAATGTTTTTCAGACTTAATCTTGGGAGACAGACAATGTAGGCAATTGGTTAAAACACCAGCTTAGAAATGGATAAGTGCAGAAGATCTGAGATTCGAATCAGAAGTCTCTAATTCTCTTGTAGCTATGCTGTAGACAGAATGGAAAGACAATTTCAACCCATCACATTTTAAGGACTCTCTCTCCATTCCAGAGGCCCTGACACTTGTCCGTTCACTTCCTGTCCCTTGGACCACATGCTATGCTGCAGTTTCAAGGATGAAAATAAAATTGGTCCTGAGAACCCAAGGGAAAAGTGGTGGTGACACCACAGAGGCTAGATGAGGGGACAGTTTAGTGAAAGGATAACAGTTTAAACTAAAGCGCCATACACACATATTTGGACCCAGTCTGTAGGAAATCAAGAGAAATGTTGTTAAGTGCTGCCTTAGCTAGGGTTTCCATCTCTGTAAAAAAGCATCACAGTCCATAGCACAATGGGGAGCAAAGAGTCTTTCACCTTACACTTCCAGGTAAGAGTGCATCGCCGAGGGAAGGACGGAACTCAAGCCAGCCAGTAAGCAATGTTCCCCCATGGCTTCTGTCTCAGCTTCTGCCTCCTGGTACCTTATGTTTGCAGCCATAATTGATCATTTATAATCGTTTCCGAGGTGGTGCTGGTTTTGAAGGACTAGAGGGCCCGTGAAGAACAGCTGCAGCTTGCAACCATGAGAGTCCAGGGGCGGCTATTGGTGAATGTGCAGACTGAGTTGATACAGAAGTCGAGTCTGAGTATTTAAGGGTTCATGGAGAAAAGAAGAGACTTGGCACCATGTGGCATGATCAGAGTCATTGAAGAGAGCCCAGAAGAGGTAAAGGCTCAGCCACTATCATGGGAAAAAAACACTTACATAAGATCAGGCTACAGGCACATTTGCTGGGCATTTTTAAAACTGGTGAATGATATGGTAGTGCCCATCCCACTGTGGAATGGCCACCCCTGGGCAGGTGGTCCTGGGTGCCATAAGAAAACGGGATGAGCAAGCCATGAGGAGCAACTAAGTAGAGTTCTTCCATGGCCTCTGTACAGTTCTTGCCTCCATATTACTGCCTTGAGTTCCTAACCTGACTTCACTGGATAATGGACCACAAGCTGTAAGCTGAAATGAACCCTTTCCTTCCCACATCACTTTTGGTCATGGTGCTTTATCACAACAATAGAAATCATAAGCCATGTGCCTTGTCCATAGACCTTCAAGAGTCTCTACCGGGGGCTACACAAATAAAATAACAAAAGGAAGGAACTGAGTGCTATGGGGCACACAAGGAGTAAGATGTCCTGTCACTCATCCACTCCTACGCCATCTATAGCACTCCCCTTAAGGAACTCCTTGTACTCCTGGGGATAGGTGGTGCCCATGTTCCTTTTTCAGTTATACTTGGAAAATCTAGGAAGCATCTCTAAGGACACCTAAAACATTACTGCACAACTAGTACACTGGCCACACCTAAATACGTCTCCTATCTTGGTTTTCTCTTCCTCTTGGGACTTTAAAAACTCAATTATCTACTGGTACATCAAAATGGGCTCTTGCCTTCCTGCTCTTCCCAAACGCATAAGCCTTTCTCCAGGCCCATTACTTTGTTTTTCATCTATTGCCCGAAGACTCTTGGTAACACTCACCAGGTAACCACTGTCAACACAAGAAACAGCTCACCTCATAGAACAAAAGACACAGTTTATTCTGGAGCCAAATATATGCGACCAGGGATAGAGAACATAGGCTCACGTTTTTCCCAAAATGCCACATTCCAGTCAGGCAGCAATTTCATGATGCTTTTATCACAACAGAATAGAGAAAGTCATAAGATGGCACACTTTTCAAATACATCGGTGGGTACATCAGGCAGGCAGCTTAGAGCAAAGCAGGGAACTTTGCTCGTGGCCTTGGATGAAGATGGCATTCTTAGCCCTGGGCTGGTGGGGAACTAGTAGTAGCCTGTTCATACATTCCAAAGATTTGTTTAATGACCAGAAAGATGTCAAGCCTCTACAGAGGAGTGTAGTCAAGGACTGTGAAGTGGACTAGAGATGCCCCAGAATAATTTTGCCCTGGACTTCAACATTCCAACCTTTCCACTTCACTGAAGCTCTTCCATCAGTCTATAAGCCATCATTACCACCTCCTTTCCAGAAACTCTCCCTCACAGTATGTTAGCAGAGCAAATTCCCAGAGGAATCCCAGGCCCCACTCAGTCATTCAACACTGCCTTCTCAGTGTTGAACAACCAAGACCTGAAGAAAGAGACCAACCACACAAGATCGCCACTACGGCACTGAGGGTACCCAATGAGACAGACTGACAGGAAACAGAAGGCACCTGAGCCAAAGGTAAACAAGCTTAGCCTCTATACTTTGCTGCTGTAATTGTGTTGTGCGTACTCATACACTGTTTTCATGTAACGGCTTCTAACAGTCCTTCTCTTTTGCCCTGGACATGGCCACTTCCTCAGTAAGTCTCCAGGAAGCTGCCCCAGATGACTCCTGCCTTCACAGATCACCACCGGACTTAGCATGTGCTTTTTGTTTTGTTTTAACCATACCTTCACCTGCTGGCTTGAGTTGCTAGAGTTCAGGGAGTGGTGTCTAATGGCCCCTTCCACAAAGTGTTCCTGGACAGCCAGCTTAGCTGCTCACTGCCACCACGGAGGCAGATGGGGGTTTTAGCAGCCCTACTAGGCCACAGTGGGCCCAGCAGAGGGCACAGCAGAGCCAGGAGAGTAGAGAGAAAGGGTCAGACAGGAAACACTAGCCTCTGTTTTCTCTGAAATCCTGTGAAGTAACTGAGAAACAAAAACCTGTGGCCCCTTAACATGTTTTTTACTGCATGCTAATATTAATGTTCTTAATTCTTGGTATAACTGCCTTTAAAATAAGTATGTGCATATGTGTTAAAATGAGTGTTTGGGAGAAGGCCTAAGAAGCACGTTCTTATGGACTGAGGTACTCTTAACTTCTTAAAACCCACTAAATTGGTATCTTTGAGTCTATTAAATGTTTTATAAACCCTTAAAATGCTGTTTGTTTATATAAAGCAACATTTCCTGAAATGCGGCTGGTTCCCGGCCCTGGAGGTTTTAGTTGTAGAGTAAAACATCTAGTTGGGGTATCGCCTCCCCAATTATACAGCGACTCCATTTAAATTCCTTTCATATATGTATGTGGTTTTGAAAGCTTCTACAGTAGTGGATTTCCATATGGCTTTGACTCCAGGGAAACAGCATCTTCTAGACACAATGGGACTGATGCACATATGAACTCAGAGACTGCGGCAGCCTGCACAGGGCCTACACCGGCTAATCCAGATGAAGTCCTTGCACTGGACACATCCCTAACCTAGAAGCTATCTCCAATGGATACCTGCTGTTAAATAAACAATCAGTCAGTCCAGACATGGCAACACATGCCTTTAATCCCACCCAGCACTCGGGGAGGCAGAAGCAGGTGGATTGCTATGAGTTCGAGGACAGCCTGGTCTACAAAGAGAATCCTGGACAGCCAAGTCTATACATAGAAACCTTGGCTCAAAAAAACAAAAGACAAAAAACGAAAGAAAGAAAACAAATAGTCAGTTTTCTCCAATGAAGTGTCACTGGGTACATGAACCAACTCCAGGGCAGGCCCCTACCCAGGAGTGGTTGGCTATCACAGATTGAACTCTATGTTTCTTGTTTGTTTGACTGACTTGGTTTTTGTACAGTCTTTGTTTCATCTTGATTTTTTTCTTGTTTTTGTATTCTTTATTTTAGTTTGTTTCTCTGTTTAGATTTGGGGAGTTTGTTGTTGTTTTTCCAGCTTTTTTTTTTTTTTTTTTTTTTTTTTTTTTTTTTTGGTTTATTTGTTTTTGAGAGTATAGTGAGGAGAAAGATAAATAGATGAGAGATTAGATAGATGATAGTAGATAGACAGACAGACAGACAGTCAGGACAGTCAGATAGATAATTGATAGAATGAAAAAAATTAGGAAGGGAAGTGAGTAGGATATGAAAGAAACTAGAGGGAAGAACATGATCAAAATATATTGTATAAAAAAATTTAAAGAAAATTTTAAATTCTATCTTTTAAAGTATTGATTTTGAATTAAGGATTGATGAGGTTTTAAAAATGATCTGATCAACCATCTAATACAGTTGACAAGTGACACAAAATCTTTTTTGGTATTCGTTTTTCAAAATCTATCTTTATAGGCCAGGTGATGGTGGTGCATGCCTTCAATCCCAGCACTCAGGAAGCAGAAGCAGGTGGATTTCTATGAGTTCAAGGCCAGCCTGGTCTACAAACAGAGAGTGAGTTAGAAGACAGCCAGAGCTACATGGAAAACCCTGTCTTGAAAAAAATCTACCTTTATATATATGACTGTGTATATGTCTGTTGTATATAAACATATACATTTTTAGAACTATTATGTGGTACCACATTGGCTTAAGGAAATGGCCATATAAATACAAACCGTTGAGTCAGTCTAAATTACGTTCAGTTCATATTTTAACCAAATTTTTAAAGTAAATAACTACAAGTACAATCTTAGTTAAGATATTACTTAGTTAATAATTATCTCAGCTCTGGTACTACAATTGCGCTGAAAAAAGTCCCTTTTGCTTAGGAAAATCAGATGGCTCTCAGGAAACGAAGGCTGCTGATCCCATATCATCCTGTCTTCATCAACAACTGTCCTCATTCCTGAGGGATGGTCCGCTAGACTCTGCTATTCCTAGAATCGAAAGACCAATACCTTGACTTAGTCCTATGCTTAAAGATTTCTTGGAGTAGTTAATATGCTTTTAAAAAATTTTTTTTCAAAATAATTACTTGCTCTCACAGTACCAGAAAGTACTTGGCAAGCTGCCAATGGAGAAAAGCAATCAATCATCCTACCCTGCTATGATGCCTGTGAGCTGCAAAAACTGTCAGCATGACAAGATATTCCTAAAAACACAACAGTGGTATTTGTGTGTTAGTGGTAACCAACAGCTGTCTAAGTGGATTTAGAGCCTGCTCAACATGAGACAAATCAGGCCGGATACTAAAAACATAGCAGACTACCAGGGTCTACTGAAGTCATGGATCCCACAGGAGAACTTACTATCACTACTTAATTAAGCTGGCATAATTCCTAATACATTCTAAATACTCTACTTATCTTTATATTCTCACCCCTCATCAAAAAGCTGCTGCCAGAAACAGACAAAGAGAAGAGCACAGCTGGTCAAAATGTAAGAAACAAGTGGTCATAGCGTGCCCAACCCCAGTGGCGACATTTACGACATAACTCCTGTACCTACACTCCAGAGAACATCATGGAAGATGGGGGTAGAAAGATTATAAGAGCCCAGAGACCAGGAAATCTGCTGTGAGACTGCATCTCCTTAGAAATGACAGGAAAGCTCTACCTATGATGTTTTAACAATATGGCTACCTCCTCTCTAACCAAAAGGTAAAGTAGGAAGGCGATGTGGCTGTGTCTCTCAGCAGCACAGGATGAACTGAATGATCATCACTCTTCTGCTTCCCAAAAAGATGTCTGTGAACAATCTCTGGTGGAGGGAGGTTTGCTGGTGTAGAAGAGCAGGGAATAGAGAACGCTTCATGGATATTAACACATAAAAGAAGCCGGTTGGCGGAAAAAGACTAGAGGTGCTTTCCCACCTGGGCTATATACAACAAATAGAGCATGCCCCCCCCCCAATGTGTGTTACACAAATGTGTGATTCTGTGTGAATGACCTACAAAGCGTCATGAATGTGATGACCCAGGCAGAACCCTTGAGGGCATGCCTTTAACCTCAGCTCACAAGCCCACTGTCACCTCAGCAGTGCTGTCCCTTTCTTAGTCAGCTTCCTCTATTCCCATCACTAACTAGGTGTGCCCCCCACCCCGTCCAATATGTTATCATGGGATGCAAAGGCCGGGAAACTTAAGCTGGTACACTACGTGGAACTTGGCACACAGATCTTCACCTACAAGTTTGAGCCTATCACAGCTCTACATAATGGCAGGCCAGTCAGGACTATACAGCAAGACCAGCCAGGACTACAAAGCAAGACCATGCCTCCAAAGACCAAAAAATAGAGAGAAAAGGCGGAAAAAACAGGAGACGAAAACATCTGAAATATAAGAAACAGGATTATCATTGATTGCTGATCTCGCTACTACAAAACCATAATCTGTTGACTGGGTATAACTTTACGTAAATATCTGTTTCAATTCAATCTTACATTTCCCTGTGATTTTAAAGGAATATCTTGTTTATTTGAAAATAGGAAAAACACAGAATGGTTTTGGGAGCGGGGTGAAGCAATCACAAAGCCTCCACTCCACAGGGGGTGTTTTCCTTTAGTCTCTCACCTGTGGTATCCTTTCCACTGACTAGAGATATCCGTTTCTGCACTTGCTGATAACCTAAACTAGTATGATATGAAACATACAGTTTTTCTTCTGCTTTTTTCATTTATAAAAAATGAAACATTTTCAATATATTGAGATGTTGTCCATTAGGTATTCTTTTAAAAGGTATGTAATGATTTAAAATGTATGCAATGGTATAAGAATAATATGTCTTCCAAAAGCTTAGGCATATTATTAGCAGTTAGAAGCATGAACATAAAATTGAGGAAAGATAAGTTTTCCAACAATAAAAAAATGCTTTAAAATAATTTTGGGGGCTGGCAAGATGGCTCAGTGAGTAACAGTACTTCCTACCTTGCCAAACAACCTGAGCTTAATCCCCAAGACTCCAGCAATTTGTCCTCTAACCTCTACACCTGATATGGAAAGTGTGGGCACACACGCACGTGTATGTGTGAGCACACATACACATACACACCTACACACACACACACACACACCTACACAACAACAACAACAAAAATTAAAGTTAAAATCATGTTATAGTGTTAAATTACTTGGGAGAGTCCTTGGGGCCATACACATATTTATCTAAAGGGAGAAAACAAGAAAGTTGGCACTAGAGTTTGTAGACCACACTTAAACCATACTTTAAAAATTGTATACTTTGAGAGTCTAGAAAACTCTATTCCCCAATCACTGTGAGTTGTTTCAAGAGTAAATGGAGATCAAGAAGGAAAGGCTCACATACATAATTATGTCTTACTATTACATAGATGGCATTTTTACTATGTGTAAACTGCTTCCATTTTGCAACATGCAAACTAGTTGGCAACACAGCAAAGCCAATTGTGGTCATTTGATCCCCCAAATGCATGGAGAGTTTATCAGATCCAGACAATGCGGGCATAAACTGCTGTGTCTTCAAGCAGATTTTCCAGTCACTCTCTTTAGAGATGTAAGCCGGGGAAGGGTAGAGTTTCCATGACTCATCCTATCAAATCATAACGGTGTCATAGGGGCTGCCACAAATGGACTATTAATTGTTGCCAGAAATACTAAGTTCATTCTTTTCTGAGTAAAAAGATGGCAATTCCAAATCTCATAGAGAGATTCTGAACAAATATTTTAAAATACGCTTTTGCCCCTCAATTTAGACACAGTTCATTCCATTTTGTCTTATTTTGTTTTCAGTTCGGTTCTGTTTTAGTCTGCAGGTTGGGAATTGAGGACACCTGTTTTGTTTTAGTTATACTTGTCTCACAAGGAAGTTTTCAAGCCCTGCTTTGCTGTATCTTATCATTTTGCACATGCAAGAGCAAGCACAGCACTAAGATGCTATGAAAGCCCCACGTGTGCAGAGAGAGCAGTGAAGGAACAGCAGAAAGGAAAGGGACATCTGCACTGCTCTTCATGCTTGAAGATGTTTCTTGTCCTTGAGCTGAGTCCAGGAGTCAACAGCTTCAGAAGGTAACTTGGTGGCGAAGGATGCCTTAATGGCTCCTTAGAAACACCAAGGGGCAGATACTAAGCCCACGCACAGAAAGATGCTCTGCTGGTGGTGGGAGCTTGTTGAGGGTCTATGCGCTGCAGGAAGCAGAGCTTGGAGGTTGAGAAGCACACTTGAGACATCTGTGCAAAAAAAAGTGACATTCAGACGACTTTTGCCCTCCACCCAACCCACGGTGCATCCAAGTAGTGGATCTACCGACCTAGTTCCTCTACTGAAACCCTTCAGAGGCTCACAGTGAGCACTGGATTGACTCTAGGCATCACAAAGGAAGTGCAATGGCCAACTTCCGTTCACACCATTCTCTGTCACACACCCCTCCTGTCCCTCTCACATTGGCTCCCCAGTTTATTGCTTTTTAGCTCCTGGAGAGCCTCAGTCATGGTCTTGGGGCTCTGCAGCAATCTCTTGCCCCACCCTGCCTCTTGCACCCTTGCTTCCCCCATCTCTACCCTTCTAACCGCCAATCCCTGTGCAGGTATCCAGCTGCTTTACGTGGCCTCTGCACCTGCACTATAGCCTACACCACAGTGCATGCTTACATTCTTACTCTGGACATTCCCTTTGCACTGTCCACCTCATTGGTTAGACTCTTAAATCCCACAAGGAAGTGTGCTCATTGCTCCATTTCCAGAGCCTAGCATAGTGTGCACATTACACATGACCAGTGCTCAGGAAGCACACTACATCATCAGGAAAATCAACTGGCGTGGCTCCAGAGGGGCTCAGAAGGAAGACCTAGCATTGAGTCTTGCCATGGATCCCTTTTAACAGGGACACAGAACAAGGGTTTGTCTGGGGATCCAGGTCTCTCTTGACTGCTGACTTCTGCTTCGGTGAGTGGTGTCAGAAGGCTCAATCCGGCTCATCAATAGAACCATCACTTCCAGGCTTCAGAGAATCCTCAACCGATTTGTCCATGAAAAGTATGATTGAAATTTTCACAAAGTCATGCCATGCAGTCCCTCCTTGCAGGCAGAGGACGGGTGTTCTGTAGGCTTATGGTAAGGGTACATTGCCACACACTTCCCTTCTTGCCTCACCCTTGACACTCTATTACAGAATAAAAATAAACACTTTAGGCACAAACCTTAACAGCACTTCTCAACCAGCAGACATCTCTGCAGTGCCTTCAACAGAGCACATGTAAAACACACTGCTGTAAATTAAATCATAAGTGAAATTCCTCCTCTTTTTCTTTCTCTAAATTAGCTGACAATATTTCTCTTTTATGCAAGAATCGACTACCTGGGGGCTGATAAGTCAGATCTGTAAGAAGAAGAAGGAGATTTGTTCTAATTATTACAAGATGCTCTTGGTGATATTTTCTTTAATATAAATTACTACCCAAAGGAAAAGCAATTTGTTGAGCCAGACTGAAAAGAAAAGAGTATGCCAGAAATGGCACATCTTGAGATTTATAACACTAAATCTATCTAAGCTTAGAGAACATGTGTAGAACAGGGATAAACTGCCTTTTATACAACTTCATGATTGCCTGGTGGCATGTCCTCGAGAGAATCCACAGAGGTGTGCTTTGTACTAAAACCTCACATTTCATGCTCTAGAGTGAGTAATGCCTTGAGTAACACTATAGGTGTGGCTTTTTCCTGCGCACTTCAATTACACTATCAGGCATTCCCTGGGACGTTCCACAAACAAAGACTCGAGATTGAATTAAGCTAAATAAGCTTTCAAAGCCCCAAGTCTCCATTAAATTCAGAGCCCTTGGACAAACCTCTGTGCCTTCTTGGTAGGAGTTATTTTGTTTACATCTCATCTTTCAGATCTGCATGTTTTAAGAGCTGTAGCATATGATATGGCTCACAGTCGCGCTTGATATTTAGTTAATAGAGGGCACCTTTGTCCTCAAGTTCAAGCATCGACAATGTGGTAAGATTAGTCTTTAAGGCAACCCTACCCATTAGATGTACGCAGCCCTGCCCCATAGAACTAGAAGCTCAGAAACTATATGAACCCAGTTACTTTGAGTATGAGTGGTGACACCACTCAGGGGACTGGGGAAGGTAGTAAGCTAGGCACAGATATTTCAGTGGGTGAAAGATAAACCCCTAGGCCTTAACACCAAATTCCTTAATGTCTAATAAGTCTTCTTAAAGAGAATTTCCATTCCTTTGTTCTTTAGTGAGGCAGCCATGAGAAGACTGAGAAAATTGGACTTACTGTGGGTACATGATAGAGATAGCTATCTGTTAAGTAGACATTTGCTGAGTGTGGGGAAGGGATTGCCCAGTAGTGGGGAAATTTTCTAACCCTTTAGCTCCCCAGACTTATAGACCAGGAAACATGAAAGTAAACCAATGATTAGGCACAGAAAGATTCCACTGAAACATGCTCTAACTGAAAACCAGAGCACTGTACATATGACAGAGAGAAAAGCCACCTGAATGTGGGCAGCACTGATCCAGTGCTGTGCCTCATAGTACATGAAAAGGCACCAGGATTCATCTGCCTGGCTCCTGACTGCCGACACCATATAGCAAGCTGCCCCGAGCTCCTACAGGTACACTTTCTTTACCATGATGGACTGTACCCTCCATCTATAGGCCAAAACAAACCCTTTTCTGTAAGTTGTTTTTGTCAGGTAGTTTGTCATAGCAACAAGTGAAGTGAGTCATACATCGAACTCTGGTGGTCAGCACAAAATTAGCTGACCATAGTAGAAATGCGCAGAACAATTATGGGGCAGCTCACTGGATCACTAGGCGGGCTGCCAATCAAGCTGAAATAGAGTACCTAGGATCAGCATTCATAGCACTCTTCTAAACTGTCACATCACCCAGCACTGTCATAGCCAACAGACCTGTCTAAACCATCACCACACACTGACTAATGGCATTGCCACTAGCTCCATTGCAATTGCCTCAAAGCCTACCAGGTTCCAGACTCCATCGCTGCCACACCAAGACTAAGGCACCTGACTGGCTAAGCTAAGATGTATAAAATATTGTACTGTATATTACATAAGTGAAACAACCCACTGGAGTCACACACAAACAAATGCCTGGGGCTACAGAGGTATCTCAGTTGGTAAAGTGATTGCCTTGAAAGAAAGAGGACCTGATTTTGGATCCTTTGAGCCCAGGTTTAAAAGTCAAGTGCAGCCGCCCAGCACTGGGAAGGTAGAAACAGGGAGATGGCTGGGGCTCACTAAGCACCCAGCCTAACCCAATCTACAAGGCCCAAACCAATGAGAAACTTTGTCAAAATAATAATGATAAGGTGGAAGTTTCCTGAGAAATGACGGCAGAAGTTTATTTCTCTAGTCTCCACACTTGGGCACATGGATGCACACACCTGCACTCCAAACAAATGTACACGCATACACATGAATATAGACATAAAAAAGAAAGAAGAAAAAGAAAATATGGGGCAGAGATAGCTCAGTCAGTAAGGTATTTGCCACACAAACTGTAAAGACCTGGTTCAACACCCTAGAACCCACACAGAAAAGCAGAAATGGTTATGGGTTCTATAACCCCAATGCTGGGGAGGCCGAAGACAGGAGGATCCCTGGGACTTGCTGGCCAACCAGTGTAGCTGAATTAATTGGAGAGTTCCCTGTTCAGCAAGGGAATCTGTCCTTTAAAAAGTGTAGAGTATAGTTGAGACTCCTAGTAGCGGGGACATAAAGACTGAAGAGAACACCCTCCATCTAGTAGAGGGAAGGGAACACCAACCCAACCACCAAAACTTGGACCCATAATGTACCTTGTCTACAAGATCTAAAGATAGATCAGAGATTGAGAGCAAACCAAGCCTGGCCCATCCTGAGACCCACCCATAGGAGAGAGCCAAACCATGACACTATTAATGATACTCTGCTATGATTGTAAACAGGAGCCTAGCATAGCTGTCCTCTGAGAGGCTCTACCCGGTAGCGGATCAAAACAGATGCTGAGACTCACAGCCAAACATAGGGTGGTGTACAGGGAGTCTTGTGGGAAAGTAGGGGGAAGGATCGATGAACGTGGAGAGGACAGGAACTCCACAAGAAGATCAATAGAGCCAACTAACCTGGGCCAAGGGGGGTGGGGTGCGGGCTTGTGGAGACTGAAGCACCAACCAAGTCCCCTTACACATATGTAGCCGATGGGTAGGTCCCCTAGAAAGGGGAGTGGGAGGCTGTCTCTGACATGGACTCTGTTGCCTGCCTTTCCATCACTTCTCCCTGGTGGGGCTGCCTCACCAGACCATAGAGGAAGAAGATGTGCTAAGTCCTGACGTCATTTGATGTGCCGGTGTGAGTTGGGGGCACATCAAATATCTGAGGAGTAGAAGAGCGGGGTTAGGGGAAGAGAGGGGAGGAAGGGAACAGGGAGAGGAAGGAGGCCCACAATAGGGATGTAAAGAGAATTAATTAATTAATTTTTAAAAAGTGGAGAGTGATAAAGGAAGTCACCCACCATTGACTTCTGGCCTGCACATGTGCACATACACACACACACACACACACACACACACACACACAAATACACATCTACACATAAATATCCATTACATACACAATAAGGTAAGGAACCTTAAAATCCTTAATTTTACTTGGATAATCTGGCAGCCACTACTGAGATGCTCTGCTTCTTGTCAGGCTAACGAAGCACTGACTGAGAATTGTGAGCATCAGTAGCATAGAAGCCACCCACGGTCAAACATTAACTCGGGCAGCTTTGGTTATAGGAATCATGGGGCAGGCATGTCTTGGCTGAGAAACCGGAGACCCAAAGCAAGCAGCAGAAGGCAATGAAGGCATACATAGCTGAGGCAGGAACAGCATGAAGAGCATTGATGCGCCCCAAGGCTGAGTGTTGCTTCATACGAAAAATTAAAATTTGCGAACTTCTGAAACAACAAAATCATAGGATGTTACTTCAGAACCTACAAAAATGATCTGCTCATTATGCCTCTTGTCGACTAAAAAGTCTATTTATACAGCACAGCTCAAGAATAGTAATAACAGATGCTTTAAGGGGTCCCGCACAGGAGTCTTGCCATCCTCTGAGTACAGAAGAAAAAAACTGAGGGCTGAGAGCTAAATATGCACAAAACCACACTCAATCCTGAAGCACATTATCGACCTCTGTGCAAATATTCTGTGATTTTTCTTTTATTTACACAAATTCTAAGCATTTTTAAAACTCTTGAAGCAACCTACACAATAGTAAACTGAGAGGCCATGTGAAGTCGAGTAGTCACTGGCATTAAGGAGAGGTGTCACTTTTGATGTCATTTACTGACAAGGATATATTAAAATGTTTTCAGTAATCAAAGGCAACAGTGCTAACAACCATTCTCAAACCCAAAGTGCTACAAGTGACTTGGCAATGATCCCGAACACCAAAGGCAGCTTCATTGTACAAAGCAGATCATATGCTTTGCTTCCATGTTTGGAAGAAATGTCCACAATGCATAGCTTGAACCCTAATCACAAAGTTCTCTTTTCTCTGACTATACTATATCCCTCTTAGTTTCCCATTCAAGTAATTTCTGCCTCTCCCTGGTCTTCTGCAGATGAATCCACCCTGCATGGAACACTTTGGGTACACACATACACGCATGCACATCACCACTGCCTCCTGCAACCTCACTGTCCCTTAGCCAGCTGCTATGCCTCCCTCAAGTTTTCAACAGTGACTTAAGGTAGCCTTGCTGGATTGCTCAAAATAACCCTAACTGCCCATGGTAGTGAGCTTCATATGTATAATGGAGTACTTGACTACTTCTGAAATAAAGATAGGTCTGAGTGTCTGGGGACAGCAACACAACACAGCAAACACACTTGGTCAGGTGCCTTACATCCCGAGCCAGGGTGTAAGAAAGATAAATTTTGATACACGTTATGAAGGCAAGGGTGGGACAAAGATACATCTTTTTGGGAAATACACCCTCAATGACTTATGGACATTCCATTAGGCCTCATCTCTTAGAAATGTATATCACTCGCCAACTGTGTCAATTTGGCTGCTTAAAGGGGGATGAACAACATCCTTTTCATGACAGTGCTCTATACAACAGTCCTCAGAACACTGTCCTTGCCCTTTCTGAACCATCACCACATTTCAACTATTTCTCTAGCTTGGGCTTCTCCCTGAGGTGCAAGGTCAGGAAAGTGAGTACGTTGATCTTGTCAGCAATAATCCTCTATACCTTTCCTAAAGCAAATGCCCCAAAAGACTTAACAGATGACCTGATTAAATGAAGAATGAATGAATATGGCTACTATAGCTACATCAAACACATATTATATCTGTATTATTTCTATGCTTCCTGCAGTCACAGAGAAGATTCTGGCCACAAAATGTCAAATGGGAGAAAAGATAGGTCTAGACAAGGCCCCTTGTGCCTGACGAAGATTGAGGCAATGCCTAGACCTTTCCTATAGCCCGAGAACGACCAGTTCTCAGAACAACTTGGCTTCTGATTGGAACATTGTACTCATCTTCTCCCTTACACCATCCCAGCGAGCTAACTTCTCGGCAGGGTGCTTCATGCCTTGCCAGGAACAGGGAGATACTGTGCCACCACAGCCTGAGCTCAGTTCCCTCCCAGATAGAAGGCAGCCAACCAGGCCTGTTGACAAATGGGATTCTGTGGAATTTGGGCTGTCATCACCTCTTCCCTCTTCACTTTTCAAAGGAGCTTAGTGCCTAAAATGAACATTTTGGAAACCAGAAATAGAGCGTCCAACTAGGTCAAAATGAATGGCCCCCCTTGAGAAGGTTGCTTCAGTGGGAGGGCGAGGCTTGGTGGCATTGTGGTAGGACCTCAATCAACCACTGTCCCCATTTCACACTATACCAATTGAATCATGCCTCTAAGGTGGAGAAATATTTTCCCTCAAACCAAGATGCCATGCAAACTGAAGGCCAGGAAGTAAAAGCCACACTCATCTACTGCAGAAGAGTCAAGTGAATGAAAGGATTAAAAACTCCGAGGACTATCAAAGCTGAAGTATCAGTAGTCCTTCAAATGGTAATACCTGACAGGAAGAGAAAGTCACAGTGTATCTGCAAAGTCAGCCCTACAGCTTATGCAAGGTCTCCCTTTTGCTCAGTCCACTGCCTGCTGACGGCTTCTTCTTAGCTATTAAAGCTCTCTTTGCATGTCTCTGTAATAATCGCTTATGTTGCAACCCTGGTGGTAAGAGAGATGACCACTGCATTCTCTAAGAGTCTTCATTCCTGAGTGAATATTTCTATTCAAAAAATTAGTTTCATATTTTCCTATCCGCCGCACACATTTTAAAAAATGTTCTGTGAAATATCATCTCTGCCCATCGAAAACTGCCAAAGCTCCATGCTAATTTACTCACATCTATATTATTGGAGAATCTTAAGTCAATAATATATAAAGATATACCAAAAGCAACTTAGGATAAATAGAAAGTGATATGTAAGTTTAACATTTTGTATGTTTACCATACAAATTCGATATATTTAATAATATGTATAAACACACAGAAAATTATGTAGTATCACATGATCACATTTGGATCAGGAAAAAATACCCAACTTTAGCTATGGCTGACAAGAAAGTAGAAAAAAGTAAATCCTTTTCAACTTTGTTGGTAGATGTCTGTGGCACACTCATTTATAACTGAAGATACTTAAATTGGCTGGCCCGTCAATCCCACTGCTAAAAATCTACATAATGAGTTTATTCATACAAGATCGGTACTGTTTATGTAAAATGATGTCTACAGCATTATTTATGAAAATAAAAAACAACCATATTTTCAAGTCCCAAGAAAATTAAAAACCAAAAAACTCGGTGAGGGCTGCTGGGAATTTTGAAGGGAAGAGGGCAGGTGAGAAGGGTCCTAGTCCATTGTAACAAGGGGCCCAGCCTAGCCTCCTCACGGCATTTAAGGAATTTAACAACAGAACTTTCAGCTACTTTGAAATTATTGCTATGGTTAGAAAGAGACACTATGCAAGGATTGGTTCATGTGGATTATGACTCCAACACACACACACACACACACACACACACACACACACACATGCACACACACACATGCACATGCATGCGCACACGCGTGTGAGTAAGGAAGGGGTGCAGAGAGACTGAGAGGGAGAGAAAGAGAGAGAGAAACTCGAAATCTCTCAAGAACACAACAGTTACAAACCTTTTATCACTCTACGAACAGACTATTCAACAGATACAGTTGGGAACCCACTGCCCATCAGCCTCTTCCGCCCTCCTCTTCCTGCCAAGTACGGTAATAAAGACGAGAGGGACGGCGAACACTTGGTATGACCCGGGCACACCTTAGGGATCTCAGCTAGCAATTCAAAGGCTGGGGAGAGCTCTCAGAGCTCCAGTGGTCATCAGCAGAGACTTCTTATCATTGCTTCTTTTCTTGGCCTCAGTGGGTGGGATCTGCTCCCTCTCCTTTCACTGTCCCCCATCTATCCTTGCGTATCCCCTCCGGAAGCCCTTTCTCTTGAACATCAGGCTCCCCTCGCTTTTTTCTGCCCTCACCCTGACCTTCCACCCCATCTCTAAGGTCTTCAGCTAACTGAATTTCTGTCTTAAGACTCAGTCTACTTTTTAGCCTGTGCCTTCATTTTTTCCCATTTGTTAACTACTCCATGGGCATCCCGAAGATTCAAGAAAATGCTGTAGAAAAAAAAAAAAAAAGAAAAATGAACAGAGCCCGACGTCGAGAAACTGGCTTGTCCCTTATAGTGGAACATACTAAACTCTAGCCAGACATAAAAGATCTCACAGAACAGCGCCTACACAGAGCAGGCAAGACATCTGAGCACAGAAATGATAAGACCACTATGTCTCTGACAAAGTACCAAACATCCTCCTTAGTTGGTTAAGTAAGTGGCTGCCTCTTTATGTCCCTACCTTTGCTCTTGTCTGCCGTGCCTACAGATATAAGTCACTGACCCATTTGGAGGATTATGTTCACTTCTGACCCCAAAAAACAAAATTCTGCAACGTGCATATTTTCCCTCACTGCTAGTAGTAATAGATCTTAGGAGGTCATCAGCTGGTATTCCCTGGCCCCCGGCTGCACCACTGCTGAAATCAAGGGGAAGAGAGTTGTATGTTCAAAAGGGAAATAGAATGTGGTCCTAGTGATGTTCCCAGGCCACCCATGAGCAACGACTGCTCCTTCAAAATTCCTGGGCTCTACCCGAAATGTCCCCTCCTCAGCTATAGCACATTGCCTCCCGTGTGCTACTCTTTAAGGAAATAAAAATGGTTGAGTACCATCACCTTTCCATGTACTGGGCTGATGTCCTGAGGGGTGTTCCACCATCATCCTTAAGATTGAACCAGGCCGGCTACCTTAACAGCTATCAGCTAAAGTGGCTAAGATCCCAATCAAGATAGATTATTTGTAATTTTCTGCAAGAATACAAATCACCCTCATATACATGTCTTCTAACCTGTTTCTCGAGGCTTTCTATTTGGTTTGTTTTCAGTCTTCCCTCTACTTACCACCATCTCCCCAGCATTCAGCATCACACATAGTGCACGGCATAAGTCAAAAGATTTTCTAAAATTTATAGCCTATATAACTAAAAAATAGATGAAAAGTGGCCACCAGAAGATAGGGAATAGATATGAGAGTTAAAAAGCAAAGTCTATAAAGAAATACAGCACACACAGCAAGAGGATGGAGAGGAGCTAAAGATAACTACTAACCTACAACTGTCAAAGATATGACAAGTCCCAGTGTGATGCTTACCGATACCTTAAGGGGCTGGGAAGATGGCCCAGTCACTAAAGTGCTTACTAGCTTATTAGCATCAGGGTCTGAGTTTAAATACCCAGAACTCACATAATAAAGCTGGGGTCTGTAGTGCACACCTGCAATCCCAACAGTGTGTGTGTGTGTGGACACCAGAGGATCCCTGAGACTCACTAGCCAGCCAATCTGGTCCAGTTAAAAATCCCCAGCTTCAGTGAGAAACCCTATCTCAAAACACAGGGTAGGAAAGTGATGGAAGAAGACATCCATTGTTACCCTCTGGCCTGCACACGGACATACATGTTCCAGTGCACATGAACACATGCACAGAGACACACACACAGACAAAAAGCTCAAACAGAATACATGCTCTTGCCACATACGTATCTAAATCCTTGTGATTATATACTTCTCAGGTGACTCTTCTTAATCCTCAAAGTATAAATCATCTGATGCTCTGAATAACGTTGGCTATTGCATGAGACTTTAGTCCACCTCATTTTCAGCGCCCCCCCCCCCCACAACCCCCAGGTTCACTCTGCCAACTAAGAGTACTAAACTAAACAACAAATGACACGCCAATGCTCTTTACAAGCACCCACAGAATCTGGAACTCACACACTATGCTCATGGACTATCAAGATAGCTTCTAGATGTATTTACCAAGTGATAATTACAAAGTTAATTAAAATAACAATATGTGTCATGGCATATGTTTTGCTTTTTCTTAGTTCTTATAGTAACCCTATTGGCTAGGAAATATTATTACACTGATTTACAGATGTAAAAACTGGAGCTACCATATATTTAAGTAAACTAGAATTCAAGCCAGGAAAGACTTGCCCATAGCTCATGTCTCAAAGCACCTCACAGTTCTTCTCCTGGTGTCAAATAGAGCATGGTGCTCCGATGCCCTGTGTGGTGGTTTAAACACGAATGGCCCCTGTTTTAGGGTTCTTATTGCAGTGATTAAACACCATGGCCAAGGGAGCTTATAAAAAGAAGCAATTACCTGAGGGTTTGCTCCCAGCTTCAGAGGGTTAGTCCATGAACATCATGGCAGGGAACACGGAAGGCAGGCATGACGCAGGAGCAGTAGCTGAGAATTCACATCTCATCCAGAAGTTGCAGGTAGAGAGAGAGCGAGAGACTGGGCCTGGTGTAGGCTTTTGAAACCTGTGACACACCGCCTTCAATAAGGCCATACCTAATCCTTCCCAAATAGCTCCACTAACCGGGGTCCAAACATTGGAATATATAAGCAGCAACCCTAAGGAAAAACTGAAAGTGACATTGCCTGGGTCATGATGTGGCTTTACTATCCCTCCCTACCTATTAATGTTTAGCTGAGACTCAAACTTACACTTTACATTGTTGAGAAGGAGCTAAGACAGCTGCAAAACTAACATAGTAAGAAGGCAGTTAAGGATAAGAATATATGCACTGAAGTTTATTGGTGAGACTGGAAAGAAAAAAAAAAAATGAACTTCCTGGCAGCCCTGCTAACATAAACCATGATTGTTCAAAGATACATTGAAACAGGGTCATTACTCCCGGCTGGAACTCTTGTGTCTCTGGAACTCTTGCATCTCTCCAATGCTGCATTTACAGGTCTAATGTTGATAGCAGTCTTGAATTTGACACTTGGTTTCAAAGCTGTATGACCTTAGAAAACTTAACTTACTACTCTTGACCTTCAATTTTCTCATCTAAAAAAAATAAAAACTGAAATTTCTACCAAGGATCTAGGGTGAGAAGAAATCTTCCAAAACAGATAGTACAGTGCCTGACACAGAGTGTCAGTAAATTATAGCTGTTTCTACAATCATTTTATTTTTACAGCCCAAAAGCAGGGGGGAAAAAATCCTTCTGTCTCCAAGTAGCTGCCAAAGGAACATTTTTGCAACAATGCAATTGTTCTATTCTGTGCTTTGTAACAGAGTGGTCACTAAGCCACAGGAACCATGGAGCATTGAAACAGGGACTGCTCTCTTTAATCTTATTTAGCCTTAATTAATTTAAATGTCAATGGCCACATGTTGTTAATGGCTACCGTCTCAGATAACATGGGTTTAGAATAACCAAAATACCATATTCCTTTGAAAGGGGGGAAGACCTAACCCAAGGCTATGAAATCCCAGCTGGTGGGCCAGCACCAATCTGCTATCAAGTTTTCACCAGCCCACAACAGAACCAACACAGAAATCTTCAATGTTATGAATCTTTCATAAGCTAAATGTGTTCCTTTTAAAGGACCATTGCTTCTTCTGAGGGTAGATGTTCACTACATTTTTTTAATCTAACGTACTCATTGAAAAAGCATCTCTTCTAACTCCATGCTATCTACAAGGCCTTGCTCTGAAGACACACAGTAAACAAAGCAAATACCCACATCACAGAACTTACTTTCCAGTGGAAGGAGAAAGAAAGAAAATACACTCACACACACATTATAAAAAACAGCATAAGGTGATATAGAGGAGTGGGAGGAAAGTAGAAGGTTAGGGAAACCCTTTCATATACTGTGATACTCGATCAAATCTATAAAAGAGGCTAAGTTCTCCACATGTAAGAGACAAAGGCCTAAGAACAAGCCCAAACGTGACATACCCAAGAGAGAGAGAGGTGAGTGCTACTGAAATAATGTGCTTCCAGAGACAAGTTACAGCATCCTTTGGGCCCAGATTATGCAAACCTTTACAGGCTATTGTAAAAATTATGGGTTTTTTTTCCCCAAATACATGTTAATTTTAGGATAACTTTGGATTTGTGGAACAGTTAAATAGTTCTGTAAATCTATCCCTCACCTTATTGCTTAATATTTAATATATATACTTTTGTGCTACATTTATGGCAACTAAGAAAATAATGTCAGCTCAATATTATGATAAGGAAATAACATCAGTACAACACTGTTTAACTATAGTCTTTATTCAAACTTTGCCAGTTTTTCCATTAATTTTTTTTCTTCTCCAGGGCCTAGTACTCCACAATATTCCACTACATTCAGTCATCTGTCTCTTTTACAATTTCTTAGTCCCTCCTTGCTTGTCTTGCATTGCAATTTTAAAGAGTTTTGGCCATCTATTTATGTCATCTATTTTGGTTTTCTCTAATGTTTTTCTTGTATTTGGCCAAGATTTTAAGGGACAAAAAAATATCACAAGGCAAAGTGCCTTTGTCATCTCATCACATGAAATCAACATGGCTTATTTAGCTGGTACAGGTCTTAGGCAAAATCCTTCTGAGGATGATGAAAATAATAGCGAAGTTTTGAGAGGTAGGATACGGACTTACTTTTAAGGGATATTCAAGATTTGTATGGGAAACAGCCTATAGGAAGCAAGAAACGGAGAGCAGTCACTGAGGGCAGAGTTGGTGGGAGTGGCTTAAGATAGGACATAGCAGAAATGAAGATGGCAGGAGATAGCTGAGTGCTACACCAGTGCTGATGACAGAACAGACAGGACTCATTCACGACTTAGATGTGAAAGACACAGAGGCCAAAAGATACGGTCAGGGTTCAGCTTGGGCATTACACAGGAAACACAGAGAGAAGATAAAGCACACGGTGGTGGTGGGGAATTGTAATGCCTACGAAGCATGTGAGCAGAGTGTGGGGCAGAAGTGAGCAGATGATTCAAACGTCAGAGGTGAGGTGGAGGTCAAGGACATAAATCTGTGGATCATTGGTAAACAGATGGTATTTAGATCCACACCGGGATAAGGTCACCCAGGGACGAAGAAGAAGAAGGAAAACAAAGGTCTAAAACTAAAAATGATGATAGTAGTTGAAGAAAATTGCTGTTTTTTCAATTATTATGTAGGAAAATTAAAAACCAGAATCATCAAAGGTTTTGTGACACAGAACGATGATGATGATGATTGATAGATGATAGATAGATAGAGAGATAGACAGATAGATAGATAGATAGATAGATAGATAGATAGATAGATAGCTCTTATAGGTAGATCTTATTTATGTAAAATATTCAGATAGATGATACAAAAACAGAAGGACAGTACTTTTTTCTAACTCCAGTATCCTACATAAAATCTGCAACTCCCTTATAACCCTAAGGGTTTTATTCTATCACTTTTATGGACTAGGCATTGATATATCGGTAAGGACAGGAGAGCTGGTAGGGGCCTGATGATAACGGCCCCTCTGACGGTAGAGACCAACAATTGCTTGACAATGCAAATAAGGTAGCATGTGTAGCAATCAAACGCAGAGTCTCTGGTGCCAGGCACAAGTGTCCCCAAACTTGGCCACTCATGAGCTGGACATACAGACCAGACTGTAATGGCATGTTCTCTCAGCCTTGCAGTGAACAGCAGTTAATGCAGACTCATGGGTAATTATGGCACTAATAATAACGGACTGTTGGATGTTCAGTCCTAAACAGGGCATCTATATCATCTCCTCCAAAACTCGGGGACACTGTAGAAGAGAGCTGCAGAAAGAATGTAGGAGCTAGACTGTAGGGAAGAGGGCTGTGAAACGCTAATGTCTGGACGTGAGACGGCTGCTGAAATCATGAGCTCATGGCAGCTGAAATACGCTGCACCGGGTCTGCATGAAATGGGTCAACATACAAGCATTGACAAAGGGAAGGCTCATGGTGCTCTTCCTCCCCCTGGGAACCACTGCCTGTTGAAGGATGCTAGAAGTGAGGTAGAGTCACCATAACCATTGTAGTCAGAGGTGTAGCCAGTGGTGAGCTGCACATGCTCCAGTGGGTAGCTACCTACACTCTTGCAGGCAGCTAAGCCCAAAAAGACATGAAGTAGGAATGGAAACTGTTAATAGGAAATAAAGCTGGAGGGAATGAGAGGATAATGAACGAGTATAGGGCAAATGTGAGATGTATATAGATATCATATTGTCAAAAATAAATTTAATTAAACCAAAATAAATGAGTGGCTTTCCTTCCTATACCTCAGCTTGCTTACCAATAAAAGAGGTTCTGCTTCTAATGGGCCATTTGCCCTGAGCATGGTACCATGGCAAAAGAATGTTTTGTCTGCTGGCGATGTGACTGAAAATTTTTAAATAAATTACAGGTATGACAAGTGTGTGAGTGTGTGTGTGTGTGAGCGCGTGCGCATGCACATGTAGTTGTCAGAGGGCTGCCTCCAGTGTTATTTCTCAGGCACTTTTCACTTTTTGCTTGAGACGAGGTCTCTCATTGGCCTGGAACTTTGCCCCATCATCTGGCAACAGCCCCAAGAGATCCTCCTGTCTCTGCCTGCCCCCCAGCACTGGGATTGCAATGGGCACAGCACAATGCCCAGCTTTTTACATGATCTGGGAGACAGCCCTTAGGTCCTCACACTTGTGAGCCAAGCATGTTTCTAAGGCATCTCTCTGTCCCTCCCCCTAAATAAATCTTTTGACAAGCAAAATATTTTTAGTTAGGGAACAAGAAGTGAACAAAGTAATTAGTGTCACAATAATCATTTATAGTCAATTCTTTAATACCTGTATCTCTACCAGCTGGCACCTTAAAAAAAAAAAAAAAAGATCTTCTCTCCAAATATTGAGCTGAGGATAGCAATCCTTAGACTCAAAATAAATTGGTAGGCAAAAGTTCAAAATAAATTGGTAGGCAAAGATAGAAAGCTTAGAGAAAAAGCAAGAAGAAAAGCAAATTTATCCCAGATCTAACTCATCGATGCATGCAATGCCACCACCTTCTTAGGCTGGGATTATCAGACTTCAACCTGTAACAGAATCACCAAGGATTTAAGGTAGACATTGCTGGACCTGCTCCCAGAGCATCCAATTCAACACATCTCATGTGGGTCCTGAGATGTTGGGGGTTAAAAACAAATTACAAAGTGATGTTGAACTGCCCATGCAAAGCTGACTGTGGCCCTGAGCAGTGCCCATTATGTCAAACCCACAATGAGAAGATTTGTGTGGGCACCAGTCTCTTTTATTTACTTCCAGCAGGGAAATGATTGATGGCCAATGATGCTTGCAAGATTTGGCCATATGATTTGCAAATCCGGCCCTAGATATTTATTGTGTGACTCATCCTGCAACCATCAATAACTTCCAGGAATTCATGGACACCAAACCACACTCTTCTGAAAGCCTCCCCTAGAAGGAAAGCTTAGGATACCCAAGGGGTCTGGAGAAAAGGCATTCGAAGATAAATTCAACAGTGACCTCACAGCAACACCGTCCAACTGACAGAACTAAAGGCTGTGTGCACTGTATTAAAAACTGACTTCAGAAAGGCCTAAAACCCTTAGCTCTTCCTTTTAAGCTGTATTACAACTGAAGACTAACATGGAAAAACAAAGAATTCTCTCCTAAGATCGGTGTGCTGTAAAGTATGAATTTTTAGAAAATCGGTATTATACAGAAAGGTTTACATTTACAACTCAACACTGATTGACAACATTCCCTGAGCATGTTTGCATAAAATATACCTTTCCCTTCTTCCCCCACTTCAAGGATGTTGATAAGTGCTTAGCTATGGGGCCAATAACTTGTAAGCGCAACTTAATGAGTGTCATAACAGAAAAACAGTACTGGACACAGAAGGAAAAGAACATAAACCAACACCCTGGGGAAATAGTCTTGAGATGGGCTGTAAGAACCCAGTGAAAACATACTGGGAGAGTCTAGAGAAAGAAACATCTCGTGGAAGGCTGTAGAACATGCTAGAAATGAATGATGCCCTAGGACCACAGTGCAGTCTGAGGCTGTGAAGTGGGGGAGCATGATCATGAGAGGCACACCCTCTGACTCACTACAGATCTTAAGAATTTGGCTGTATGCATCTCATTCAACAGACACTAAATAAATAAAGCTTCAAATACACAAACAGAAACTGTAGCTGTGGGGAGAAGAGGTGGATGTTCAAGCATAGAGAACAGGGTTGTGGAACAGACACGGTTACAGCCTAAAAACGGTTAAGGTCTTAGTTGCCCTTGTTCTCTCTCTCTCTCTCTCTCTCTCTCTCTCTCTCTCTCTCTCTCTCTCTCTCTCTCTCCCTCTCCCTCCCTCCCTCCCTCCCTCCCTCCCTCCTTTCTTCTCTATCCTTTCCTCCCTCCTTCCCTCTCTCCCTCCAGGACTTAATTTGGTATATGAATTCAGAGTTTGCTGTCCCTCGTGGTACAGTAGAGCAGTTCAAGTCATAGCAGACATGAGAGCACAGTGGCAGCAGTGATGTGCACCTCACTTTGTCCATATTACCTGCATAGTATTGCAGCATTGGAGGTGAGTGATGACCCCTCAGCAGGGGTGTGTGCCTCTCCAAGCTCCTAGGTAAAATCCAGTCAGACCGGCATGAAGATTACCCATCACAATAGGTATGTCAACCTGCTTTGCCATAGTTACCATTTTACTGTCTATGTGTAGCCTATAGCATCATGTTGTAAACTCTAAATATACAAAACAAAATATACTTTAACAATTAAAATCAATGCATGAAAGTTTTACCATATACAAAAAGAGCAATTTCTCAGACATAGCACAGAACTTAAGTAGATGATGATGATGGTGGTGGTGGTGGTGGTGGTGGTGCCAGAAGCTAAAAATAAAAACTTTGAGGTTCACACAAAATAATACAAAATGTAGAGATGGTACTCACATATCTGACTGAGATTATTGTTATTATTTCCCTCAAAGCAAGCTCTATACCAGAGTGGGAGGAACTCCAGGGGAGGGACCTACTGGGCTGCCTCCAGGCAATGTCGATAGAATGCCCTCTGTTGGAAAGACTGCCAGGAACCAGGAAGCTGAGCTATAGATATCTAGAGCAGACTTTATGGGGGAGCTACCCGTGGGGATAGCCATGAGTGCCTTAGTAGAGGATGAAGAAAGTCCAGCTGAAACTCAAGCAAAGCAAACCCAAAGAGGGTTGGGTTCTCGGAAGTGGGTCTCTGCTGTCATGAGGGGCTTATGCACGGTACCTCTCCAGAGGCAGGAGCTGAAGGATCTGTGGCAGCAGGGAGAGGAGTGAGACATAGTGGGCTTGCTTAACATTGTCTGTAAGTCTTACTTTAATGTCAAAATAAGTACAGAGGGCCAAAGAAGAAAGCATGTTCTAATGATGTGCTAAGAGGCATCCTCATGGCCACCACATGGTCCAGACTACTGCCGTTAGCCAGCTGTGAGCTCTGTGAGACAGTTTGAGTTAACAGCCATACTCTAAATATTGACAGCACCTCCTCTCAGTCTTAAAAAAGCCTCAATTTAGAAGATGTCTGGTAACCTTCATCCTATCTTCTTCAATGCCTCCTCCACACCTCAGTTAAAAAGGCTATGCAGTCTACAACGCTTGACTCCTTCCAGGTTAACGGTTACCATGGCGTCTCCATGTTGGCATGCAATGCATATTCTGCCAGACCCCTTTCTCACTCCTCCTTCTAACCACATATCCTGCTCCTCAGGGTCTGCTGCCTCAGCCTTTCACGTATTCTGGTCTTCCTACCAGGAGCGCTCTACTGCATTGTTTCCCTTCACCTGCTAGAGTTCACTAAGCATTCGGCTTATCCAGAAAAATCACTTCCTCTGGAGTTCCTCTCTGAGCACTCCTTGAGAATACGCATTTTAATTTCTTACACTTTGGTTAAACACTCGTGTCTCCAGATACCTGGCATTTGTCTCTACGGAACAGACTGTAAGGGGCTGCACTGTGATGTAGTTTGCTTTACCCCTGAGGCCTACAGCAACATCCTGTGATGGAGATGCTCAAACAACACCACAGGGTTAGCAAATTGTCTTGTTTGAACGTTTGGTGTGGAAATAAAGCCCCCCTCTGTAAACAGATTCGTTTTATTCATTGGCATATTAACCTTCTAAAACTGTTGGCATAGATCACTGTAAACTTATTGGCTTAAGACAATACAGATTTCTGCCTTTTAGTTCTGGAAGCATGAAGTTTACAGTGGGTCTCACGGAGGTGAGACACAAGTGACAGCAAGGCTACATTACTTGTATGGCTGTCTTACCTGGCTGGAAGGGGGATATCCCTCAAACCCTAGCAATATATGATGAGTCTGCCTACCTCGAGGTTCTCACTCCCATCAAATCAGCAAGGTCATTTTGTAAGAAGGTCAGCACAGGCTTTTAGATGAGGGTGCCCATGTTTCTGAGAACCATTATCAGGCCTGTGACCACGTTTGAATGGATCTCTTTCCTTCCAGAACTATAACAACAGCCTCAGAGCAGGAACTACTACAATTCGGGATTTTAGAAACGCTCTGTAAAACCTCAATTATTAGCAAAACAGAGTAGCAGCAAGGAAGCAATATATAGTTCACCCTTTCCTTGAAAGTCTGCTTCACATGCCATACATCTCAGATGATTTTCTAGATTCAAAGCCACTGCCTTAGCAGCTGAAAGTAGACTACAGTGGAGGGACATGAACAATGCAGGGCACGGCTTTTCCTCTCTCATGGGCTTGTGCTCCAAAGAGATTCCAGAAAACTTCCTATATTTTATCAAAAATCCCAACAGGAATTCAACAGGATAAACTACTGCGAAAACCCGAGCTCTTGACTCACAGTACTAACATGTTTTTAGTGCATGAAGCCCAGAACCGCTCAGATATAAGCATCTGTAGTGTCCGTTTAGAATAGCCCGAGCAGGGTACCAAGCCAGGACAAGCAGCAGTGCTTTCCCTACAGCCTTGTACCCTCTTTCCTTGACCCCTTTTGGTGTTTAGAGAAAAATGCTGGCTCCCCAAGAGTCCCCCCCTGCTCAGAGTGCTTTCGTGCACACTTCTCAAGGCTTCAACCTGCATGCTTCTGGAACCACGTGCAGCGTTATAAAGAGAGGGGTCCTTGTAACCTTATCAATATGCTATTCATACAGAAAAGCAAGCAGGGTTTACCCAAGGGCCAATGCCTTTGCTCTTACATCTTCAGTGTGATCCCCTCTCCTGTTTAAGTCTATTTTTAACGGCTATCCAGTCAATAACTATCACTGACTCACTGGCTACTCAGTCCCAAGATGAATACTGAAGTACAGCACAGAAAATATGTATGACCTAAAGAATACTGGATAATTGAAAATAAAACAACACACAATAATAAAATGCTTAAATGAGATGAGAAAAAATGTAGGTTCCTCTGAAGAAGTAACCAGAAAGCTAGGAATCCAAAAAATGCGCCAGCATTAGTTGACTGAAGGGTGTTGGGGGGAAAAGTGATCTAGGCAGGAAGAATAATGCATAATGGAACCTAGGGTAAGAATTTTGATCATCAACTATTTCCTAATAATTTCATCTCATTTTATATCTTCTTATAAAAAGAAAGCAGGAAATTAGGTCCTGTGACTATGCTGTCCTTCTTATAAAAGTAGGAATGTTCTGCCTAGAAACCTGGACATCAAGCAAGACTGCCGCACCTCTCACGTACCATTTGAAACTATCATCATGTGATGCGTTCACACGCGGAAAGCCTACCTTCCTCCCTCTCCATTTCACAAGGGCAGCTTCTGGAGACAAACCTTAAATATGGAGGCTATCTGCTCAGCAGACCATTGACATCTCCGGGAACGGCCAATGTTCTTCACTGTGAAGTGTTTCCTATCTAAAGGACAATGACTTCTTCTTTAGAGAAGAGCACTGCTGGTAGTTTCTGAGAATCTCCCCTGTCATGGATATGCCACCCCCGAGGGCTTGTTTCAGATTCTCTGTTGCTAGGGTCGTGAATCTGCTGATAGCTTTAAGAGCTGGGATGTGTTTGTGGAGTGTTTGTGGGCCTGTGGCAAAATACTGAGGCAGGTCCAATCTTTTTCTTTAAGATTTATTTTGTTTTTATTCATATGTCCATGTATATGTCTACGTAATTGCATATCACATACATGTGGGTACCCAGAGAAGGCCAGGAGAGACTATCAAATCTCCCTGAAACTGGAGTTACACGCAATTCTGAAGGGCTAGGTATGAGTGCTGGGATCTTAAGCCCTCTGGAAGAGCAAGTGGTTTTAAGCACTGAGCAGTGTCTCCAGTCTGATCTTTGTACTGAAGGTCACCTTGCTTCTCTGGTTCCATGCAGTCAACCTCTATTATACTACTACTGCTCAAGCTTCTTTACTTCTTTGGAGAACAGTAAAACAGAGGACTGCATATTCTAAGAAGTACATAACCTAACAGCAAGGCCAACGTAAACAACTGCACTCTCGGCAGCCAATGCACAAAAAGATATATTCAACAAGTGTGTTCCATGAGCAACCAAGAAACACTGGTAAAGCATCTTGGCCACTCAACGCTTAAAGCCTCTTGGGGCATCTTTCATTTAGTTCCCCTGCATATTTCTCCCAGGACATCCACATACAATATCTGACACAAAACATGCCCAATACATCACTTCTCAGCTTGAGCCCTTCTGTCTACTTCCCTCTCTCAAATCCTTAAAACTACGAAGATTTAAGATTTTATTCCTACCAACACACTTCCCCAACCCACAACTGTACCTGAGGCTGCATTTTATACTTCACCGACTTGGTGTTTTCCCAACGTCAGTGGGGATCTCCATCACACCACCAAATGACAGCATCAAGCCTTCCCAGACTCCACATGTGTTTATTGCAAGAACAAACATAAAACGGTCCCCACTCAGGCCCTTTCCAGTTGGCCTGTCTAATACTTGCTTGCACTTTCATCTTTACTGTGAAGCCATCCTGTTAAAAAATCTATTTTTCAGGTGCCACCTTGGATAAATGCACCTTTTGATCAGGTTAAAAGCACACGTGAAACTGAAAAAGGACGCATTTTCCTTTTCCTGGGAAGGTCTTGAGGATGTCAGTGACTGTAAAAATCTTTCCTTGGGCATGCTGTCCACATCTGCAAACTGTTCCTGTAAGGTCTATGCAGAAATCCACTTGAGAACATAGCGTTTCTCCGCGATAAGCAGTCTTCCCTGGAAAACACCAGCCAGGCCTCCGCAGCTGGACTATAAAGCCACATTGGTTTTGGTTTGGTTTGGTTGTTATATTTTTTCTATGACAGGACCCAGAAGGAAGTGATTCATACACCTGAATTCCCTAAGAAATGGAAATTTTCACACAAGAGGGTGTTTTGATTTCCTTTCTTTGGAAGTCACGATGTGCATGTGAGTCTTAACAACTCTTTATCCAGCAGAAGAAAAGAAACCCTGAGGCGGGAGGGACCGCTGTGAATAGCACACTATGCAAATGATTCCTGCCTTTCTATTCCCCGCCCTGTGCACTCTAGCACAGGTGTGTTTGTAAGTCACAATGCAGAAGGAGCAAATGCGTCCTTGCTGAAGAACTTGTCATCGTGTTGCACAGTGTGATTTGTCCAACCCTCGCCAGGCTGCCACCCTGGCTAGAAAGGCAAGGACAAGCACTTGGGCCTGAGCTTCTAGCCTCCTGTATTTGATAAGCCACAGATGCCCTTATTTTTTTCCTGTTCAATCTGCAAGGAAACTTTGTTTGTTTTCTTGATTGGGAGTAAACTAAGCCAAAGACCCCACACACACACACTAGGCACACTGAGCCAGTACCTGTGAGAGAGTGAAGCTCTTGTCTTGGGAACCACAGACAACATGAGAGGCCAGGATAACTCTGCTGCCTCTCTTTCCTTTGCTCAGAGAATGGCATTGGAGATGCACTCCTGGAAGGCCTGAGCCTGACACGCAGGGCTCACATAGAGAACTGGCTTGCCCTGCCCTGGGAGCTTGAGTACATTACCACTATCTTGGGTGTGGTGAGCCCAAAAGTCCTGGCCTGGGTTCAGCCTGCACCTGCAGATCCACGCTCCCGAAGGTTCACAGCCTACATGGCTGGTCCTACAGAGACAAAGAACTACAAAATCCAGCTGGGAAGCCAGGCAGAGCTCCTTCGGGTTATCGTTTATGGATGTTTAGTCTCTATGGTACTTGCCTAGACCAACTCAAGTTAGGAACAGGCTCAGATTCCTTAACTTAAAAAGAGAGATGCCTATCTATTAAATTGCTCTAAAATTTGGATCTGAAGCAAAATATTACTATATTTACAGTTGAGTACCGTTAGGATAAAGTGGCATTAAAAATTGCAATTTGGGACTGGAGGAATAGCTTGGCAGTTAGGAACACCTGGTAGCGTTCAGGTAGAGCCGAGATCGGTTCCCAGAAGCCATGTCAGATAGCTCACAACAACATGTGACTCTGCTAGGACATTAGAAGCCCTCTTCTGACTTCTGTGAGTGCCACACTGGCATGCACACAAAACTGCGCACAGACACGCACGTATGCATAATTTTAAATTAAAAATTAAGGCAAGACTTTTTAAAATGAAACTCAAAATGTCAAAAGAAAAACTTATTTCTGAAAAGTTGTTTCAAGAAGAGCTCTTTGGTGAATTACTGCTCCAGGCTTGTCCTCCCTGCCTCTCAGGTTTCCTGCCCTATAAAAAGAATGCCAGTCAGTAAAAACAACTTGGATTGTTTTAAAGGTCCTTATACATAACAACACAAAAATTCAACTGCCCAACTGTCCATGTGCATAAGAATCATGGTTTGTTACTCTATAATAACCAATTAACAATTACTATTAAACCACCTTCTTGAACTTAGCAGTTTTTATAAAATATATAATGGGAAAATTATGCAGAGATGATTTTAGAACTGAGCATTCAAGTGACAGCTTTGAAGAAAGGAAGCCAATGAGAGCGTCCCAAAGCAGCCAATGACCACAGACACAGGGGTGCATTTACTATTATTAATGAGGAGCAGTTACACTATTCAGAGACGTCAGTTGTGAAATACCAATGAGTTTTAATTTTTGTGAGTCTTTCTGCTAATTACAAGGACAGATGTGCTTCTTGCAGCATACTGCCTAGACTGTAAGCACAGTAGAAGATATAACTTTCCCCTTCTCATCAGAGGCATAAATAATGTCTCCGTGTTCTGCCCTAGTCCCATACATCATGAAGCTGGTTGAAATGTATCTCTGGCTTCCGTAAATCATGCATATGGCTTAGCAGAACCTCCTCCCAGAATGCAGGAAGCAAACACATGGCCGTGAGCTCTAGAGTGACACACTGTTTGAGTGTGAGTTTCTTCATCGTCCGTTTTAATTGATTTGCACAGACAGGAAAGAGGGTGAACCCAAAACTCCTACAAACCTCCCCAGCCTCAGCTAATTAGGCCAGGACTGCATAAAGAACCTCATAGTTTTAGAAAAATTGAAAAGCAGAGAAATAAAAATGACACCAGCCAGGGGAGGCACATGTATCCCAGCACCAGCTCTCCGACCCTGTGCTTGAAACACAGGCCAAGCTACAGCCACTGTACGTACACACAGACCAGCTCCTTCCCCGGGGCCATGTCTTGTCTTCCTAGAGGAAGTGTGTGGACCAAGCCAAGTCTATCCAGAGAGTACATGAAGAGCCATGCATGACATGAGGCGCTCATTTAACAAAACACTAACTGAAATATATATACTGACATATCTCTGTCACGACTGAAGGTATGAACTTCTTCAAGAGAGAAGGAATTTTCAATCTTCATTTAAAATTTTCTCAGAGTATTTGTGTCAAATAAGTTACTGAGTAAATGTAAAGGGAAAAACTAGAATACCTAAAATAAAGTCTTGTTCTAAACACTATTTCAGTGCTGCCCTAAGGCACTACAAAACTACTATGTTTTGAAAGAGGCACCTTAACTTGTAACCAGGAAGGGAGGAAAATGTTTTTTATTTTCCACTTTATTTTTGTTGCTGCTGTTTTTCTTTATTCTTTGGGGTTTTTTTTCATAGCTATAAAACACATTTTGGTTGTTTTCACTCCTTACCACCTTCTTTCACCACCACCCCGCCAGGCCTTTCCTCTTTCCAGCAAGTCCCTCACATACTTGCCTATCTTTTTATGTGACTTGCTGGGTTTACTTACAGTTGATTGCTTACGGGAGCAGGGCATCTTGTCAGTAGCTGTACCACTGAAGAAGATGATGGCCCTTCTCCCATCAACTGCCAATAGCCCCTCTCCCATCTGCAATGAAATGATGGCAAGCTCAATCTTATACAGGTAACCACAGCAACAGTGATTTAATGAGTATAATAGCCTCATCAGATCCAGAAGACATCAACTCACAGAACTCCTGCCCATCTCCCAGCTCTGCCTCCTCTGATGCTCCCTGAACCTTGGAGGCTGTGATAAAGATGTCCCATTTGGGGCTGAGTGTTTAACAGTGACTTATCTTCCATACTTTGGCCAGTTGTGAGTCTCTGGATTAACTGCCACCCACTGCAAAAAGAAGCATCTTCTGAAACAATGCTTGTCTATGGGCATACACATAAGCATTTAGAAGATAGTTTGCCATCATGTCCATTTAGCAAAAAAATGGACACCCTGGGTCCCCACCCACACCCTGGGTCTAAAGGGAAGTCTTGTAATAATACCACCAACCATGAGGTGCTCCCCAGACCCCAGGTTCGGAAGCAGTGAGTGTGCAAAATGAGTGCAAATGGACGTGTCTAAACATCAAACAGGAAAAAGACAGACTGTACTTGTGAATGCCCACTTAGAAAATAACTCACAGGAAAACAGAAAACTTAGTGACTTCACAAATTCCTCAATGGGAAAACTGGAACAGGGGAGTTTTTTATACCTATGATCACACAGACAAGTGAACAGCCCCTTTCCTCAAGCCCCTCCCTTACTACTCCAGCCCATATCTCTCCCCTAGCCCAGACTTCTCACAAATGGCAGCAAGCAAAAATACCCATTCCAAAACTAGGGTTTTTTTATGTACATGCAAAGCCCATATACACACATATCCACCCCACAAAATGTCAATGGCTAGCTTTCTAAATAACGCTTCATTTGAACACAATCACATTCCTTTTATTTGTGCTGTACACAAGGCGCAGTCACCTCCATGCTATGAAAGCAGCATTGAATAATGACAAGACCAAGTGGTTTGCAGAGCTTGATTGACGTCTAGTCATAAAAAAATAAAAATAAATAAAAAATAAAAAAGCTCTCCAGGCTGCATGCGAAGGCACAAGATTGTGGAGAGCAGAGGCCATGCTGCATGATGCTCCTTCCCAGTATCAACTGACATCGAGGCAAGAGCATTCACTGCCTGCGCCTTGGCAATTTCAGTTACCTAAGGCTGACAGGCCTCTCTGTCAGGCTGACAGGTCTTCTGGTACACACATATTTCCATAATTGTCCTTATTCAGGCTCATCTCCATTTCCTTAAAGCTCATTACCCTCCATTTTACCCTCTTTTTGACAAGCTGCATATATAAGTCAAATACACACAAGTTGTATGGCTTGGAGTAAGTCCATCAAGCGTCTTGATCAACTGCACTGGGCCGATGATTTGAAGACCATCAACTGCCATTCCCACTACAAACAACACGTAAAACTTAAGCGTTAACTGACTCACAGTGACTTGAAAGCATCACCATTTCTCATACGTCTACTAGGCACACGCTCCGTGCAACTTTAGGGAAGGGGACACCAAATAGCATGATGCACACTTTCATCTTCCTGGACTATTTCAGTGAACACAGGAGTGAGAAGAAGCACAGTGGCCAAGCAGAGCCTCCAGTTATCCAAAAAGGGAGGACCCGCCAGATGATCCCATCGGGATTTGAGTGCTTACTACTGTGTGCAAGGTCCTGGTGCAGTGGATGGGCATAAAGTTATGGCTCCTTACCTGGATTCGGATACAATTCAGAGACAAGGACACTGTTAAGACAAGCAAGTGAAAAGCAAACAGAAGGACACAACCCTCTGGACTACTGAAGAAGAAGGGACCAATATTGTTAGAACTGAGGTTAAGAAAGAAGGAAAGGCTTTATGATTTTCAAGAAGATTTTCAAATGAGTTTAAAAAGACAAAATGTCTTGGGTTAAGGAAAAAAATAAATGAACTCAAAGGGGGGGGTGGACTGCAAATCCTTTGTAAGGAGCTAGGCAGTCACCAAATGCTTACTGCGTGACTCTTCCTTTCTTAGAGAATCTGAGCACAATATAAATTTTCTTCAACGCTGAAAACTGCCTTTAGAGCTAACTTCATGCTGTCATCACTTTGCAGTAAGGAAAGAACAGTGTGGGCGAAGAATGTGCTGGAAAACAGAGCCCAATAGGTAGGTAGAGAGCTAATGGTAAAATACCTGGGACAGGACCCAAGAGTTTACACTCCTTACACACATGTGTTATATTTTAAAAGGTGACACAACAGATATATGTGCTGTAAACTGAATCATTTTATATATTGTAATATAAGTTCTCATATCCCAGGGCACTAAAGGTCATGCCAGCATTGGTCTTCAAACCAGTGGCATTATGGGTACCAGTTGTGAATTCAAGTCTTCATTAAAGTGTATTGATACTCAGGCTTAAATATGTGAAGTTCATCACACTGAGAAATGCAGGCAGGACCCAGAAGTCATTAGCCAAGCAATCAATATTCTTGCGGCACAATTGGATATAGGCTAAAGGTTATTTCTAAATGACCTCAACTTTATAGACACAATCTGCCAAACACATGTGTGTTTTAGTGAAAATATTACTGTAGTTACATTTTTAACATAACAAAAAGTCCTTTATTATCTGAATGCTTTTTCAATAGAGCAGTTGGAGAGGTGGGGGAAATTACAGCCTTTAGCAATCTGATCTTCAAACAGCAGACCAAGCAGCAGACAAGCTTTTTCGGCTTGTTCTACCAGCTCTCATTGCTAACATGGGCTAGTTCCTACCAGCCTCTTACCTTTCACCAGCAGTACTGCTTCTCTGTTGTCATAGTAACACTCCTAGACTCCTCACTAAAATAGGTACTCTTCTGAGTTGCGTTCTCATATTATACCAAGGCAGTTTGACATTTCTACTTCTGTTGGCTATTTGATTTTACTTACATGTTTGCTAGGTACTAAGATGGATCTCTCGACTTTGACAACATTTACCCTTGTCTATGTGGGGGGTGGGGCCCTGGGCATCAGAGGATATTGATGGCATTACTGGCCTGCATCTGTTAGATGTCAGTAGTGAATGTTCCTCTAAAGCAGTGGTTCTCAATCTTCCTAACACAGTTCTTCATGTTGCAGTGACCCCCAACCATAAAATTGTATCATTGCTGCTTCATAATTGTCATTTTGCTACTGTTATGAATTATAATGTAAGCATCTGATATACAGGATATCTGATCTGCGACCCCCTAGGTTGAGAACCACTGCTCTAAAGCCTAACCATGTGCCAATCAGGGTTCTTCCCAATTGGTGGCAAGTGTCCCCTCATCTTCTGCTGAAAACCAGTGGTCTATTCTATGTTTCATTTACAATGATAACAGATGATACATACTGAGGTTTATGACTGGCCATCAACTATTTCTAGCCTGTGTCTACATCAACTCAATCCCTACAATTTTCCATTTTAAACATGAAGACCTGCTTTGATGCCCAGCTCTCCGCTCATAATGACTAAAGCATCTTACTTTTCTGGAAATGCACAAAATCAATAGCAATAGGATAATATGCCTCTATTTGTCATCCCTGGCTTGTTACCAGATCATTTGGGAGACCAGCCACAGTTAAGGTTTATCTTACTGGTATAGCAGGAGCTCTTGACCCCTCCCAGAGGTCAAAATCTATATTAACCAGTGTGGCTGGAGCATAAATGGAGTCCACAGACATGAATAACAAACAAGCTATAAGTACGACCAGCCACCACGTTCTTATAGGCTGGATTTTCTTCAACCTGAGTTCCATTTGTACAAGCAGATCGTGTCTTCATGGAGCACCTGCAGGGAGTGGGGGATCAAAAACTGGTCCCGAGATGATAAGAGATAAGGTTCTTGCTTTTAAGATATTAGAAAGCTCGCGCATGAAACAAATTGGTAAGATGGCTTACATAGCAAATACTAATTTCGACTAAAAGTGAAGAAAAATCCAAGCTGACTACATCATGACTTAGAACTGTAGGCCATTTTTCCATACATGTTTTTAAAGTAACTGGCAAAGCTAATGGTGATATTCTATAGACTAACGGTCCTTTGGTTTATTTAACGGGTGCTCGAGGGACCTGAAACTCATCTGCCAACTTGTTTATTATGAGTTCTCCATTGTGCCTGAGATCTAGCTGAGCTCTTTAGTTGGATAAACCCTTCACCTGGACTCCAGCATGATCCTCTTTTAATCTGCTTCTTAAGTCCTCTGCAAAGCCAAACCTTTGTCCAGTCCATACAAAGTGCTGCCTGATTTAAATATATTTATTATTAATGAATAAAATTTTTATCAGAGGAACAATCCACCTCACAGCTACTGAAACATCTTGGAAGGAAGTGGGGAGAGGAGATAGAAAGTACCTCAGATGGCTCTGATAAGCCCCAGAACTCAGCACAAGGAGGCAAGAGGAGTGTTAGTGCAGATGGCACAGGCAGACTGGCTGGGGGGGGGGGGTACTACAAGCCCTGCCTCTGAGTGTATCAGCTCTTCTCCCAGCTCCTACTCTGTGGGACTGCTGGGCCAGGCGGGGGGGGGGGGGGGGGGGGAGTGGTACTTGCTTCCTCACACTGATCTGTGGATTATTCTGCAAAATGAGAGTGCTGACTGGAACAAAAGAGAAACCTCATATAAAGAGTGTTGAATTTTTCCTGAAAAACAGTGCCTGTCCAATACATTGTTTGTTTATTCACTTGTTTGCTTTCAATACAAATTTATAATTGCTGCAGGCAATTATTTTCAAGACTGGGTTTTTAAAGTAAATACATTCTTTTGGTTTATTATTCTAGTAATTTTATCATTCCGGCAAACTAACGTTTGAAAAAAAAAAAAAAAAAAGGTAAAACGGGATTCACCTATGGAATTTACACTACACTGTGCTCTCTTCCTATTTGTAATCAATAATCAAGATCAAATCTTGCACTTGCCCTGCTGGCATCCTAAATCCAAATGTTGTGTTTGCCTTTGACATCTGAATCTTTGAGGTCCTTGACATCCTTCTGACAACTCTCACACTCACAGCAACAAAATGCGAACATCACGCCTCCTCCCTGAACAAAGGTGCACGGGAGCCTATGTGCTTCCTTGGAATCCTGCAACAACTCCCATAAACACAGTAACGTTAAGGTCCAGGCAGTCCTGAGCTTTTTACAGTATTCGTTATATGCCCCTAAAATAATTTATAATGGAAATTCTGAGATGGCCTTCACAGCAGAGGATGTTGGTCCTAGGCCTAGCAAGGGAACGGACACATGTTCACAGGCACACACAACTGCATGTGTGCAATATGCATACACAGAAAAGGGTTCTGTTCACTCAGATTTATTCAGAACAGTTTTGTGTTATTTATTTTCTTGAGTTTTAGACACGAACTTTTTTAGCACATTACAGAGGCCTGAGGGGCTTTCTGCATAAAAGACAAAGCCAAGCACTGTTAAAGTGAAGAATAGCAACTCAGTGTTTTGAAAAACATGGCCAAACATATTTGAATATGAAGCCATCCAGCCAAGAAATCTTGGTGTCTAGAGCTGAGGGCAAAATTGGCAGTAGGGTTCTTATTATTAGGAGATTTCTCGGGCTACTTTGTGTGCTACAAGGTCCAGCCTGCCTCAATCTAACAAAGATTCGTGAGTCTGATTCCAGAACTTTTAATATGCAAAAATACCGTATCATTTGCATGCCTGTAAAAATATAAAGCACAAGAGGCTTGACTTGCAGTTCTTGCTGTGCCTATTACCAAGTAAGTGACATTAATAACTTAATGATTTTAACCCTCAGTGTCTCCATAGGAACATGGCAGGGAAACAGCATTTACTTCCTATAGGTTGCTATGAGAATTAAAATTTAAAAACACATTTAAATGGCTGATGAAGTATCAGGAACACTAAAAGTTTAATGCATATCAGATAAGATTTTCTATTTCATCTGACATCTCCATTTTAAACCACAGCAAAAAAAAAAAATAGATCTCCATTAAATTCCTCAAATGGTTACTCTAACCAGAGAAGCGAACAACACACAAATGCTTTTGCATCATCCCATAAAATATCTAAAGCTCAAAGGCAGCTGGGAAACTAGAGGGCACATTACAGAGTAAAAAACCCAGTGCAAAAGCAGGCACAGATCTGCTCACACTAAGACAATAGCAACTGAGGACTTACCTGCAGCAAGCATGAGAAAGATTACATCCTTGGAGAGCTATTTAGTATTCAGAAATGTTATTTACAGGGAGAAGTTCTAAGAATTTCTACCAAGATTTCACCTTCAAAAGTAAGACTGAGAGAACAAGGTAAAGCTCCTGTCACAAAGCTTGATTCCACCCCCCCCACGCCCACCCCACACCCCCCCAAAAAAAGCAATAGAAGGCCGGTAATTCAGGGAGCTGTTGGGGAAGCCTCCTCATTAGGGTTTTATAGCTCCCTTCCCATCATTAAAAAGGAGCACATTTCTAGTGGGTAAACATCCTTCAGATGAACAAACTTGAAACAAGACCACTCTTGACTAAAGTTACCTTTGTTTTCTAAAACTCCTGGGCATACATAAACTGATGTGTGAAATTCCGTGAACCCCAAGCAGGGGTTGCAAGGCACTTGTTGAAGTCTACAAGAAGACTAAACACGGGCTTACTAACCCACAGACCAGCAAAATCTGTACACCTTAAAAACGCTATTTTCAATAAAAAGCCAATCAAGAATTTACTAGAACATGAAGGTGACTTTAAGAGGACACCTTGCCCAGGCTGCCTGGAGAGCTCTTTGGACAGGTCTCTACTATATATGTGATAACACTGCAGAAATCCCAAAGTCTTACTGGTGGCTGACGGCTCTTCCTACACACCACAGAAACTAAAACCCATTCCCAAATGCCACCAGCTTCCACCCCAGCCTCACAACCCAATGTGTTTATATTTGACCAACAGTGCAACCCAAATGTCCAGTTAAATTCTGTCTGGCCGAAACATGATTGGAAACCATCCTGGTTTTACTTAACTAGTATCTGGAATTCATTTTTAAAGATGGCACTAATGAGAAAAATCCAGGCGCTATTTTGATCTTGGCTAGTAGCTACCTCAACACGTGACGCTTCTCTACTTTAAATGACTCATAAAGCGCTACCAGAAAGACCTTATGATCAGTTTTACAACTGACCCATACTCTCCTGTACCACAGGAAAAGCAAAATCCCAAAACTTCCAGAGATGCTGGAAGGAAAATATAGCTCATTCGCGAGTGCCATCTAGTGGGAGAAATGAGGCATGTCCAGGCCTCCTCCACGTTTGGATGGTCTGTTTTAAACCCCGTAATTTTGGAAGAAACTTAGTTCGGTGTTTCCCAAAATGCATTCCTTGATAACAGGATTCTGTCATCAAATGCATTTGAGACTTGCTGTGTGAAGATCTGCGGAAAAGACAACTTTATCTCAGACTATCACACACCCTACAGATGCCGAGGCACAGTGGGAAATCTCTGAAGGGAAGACGGGGCATTTCCTACTCGAATTTGATCACGCAAGCTTTTTGCTGATGGATGTTTCAAAACTCCTCAAAGAGTCCTGGAATTTCATACAACAGTGTTGTGGAAATGCTGATCTCATGTAGCTCCTGCCTCACATTTTACACTTCAGCAACGAAAGTGGTGTGGCCAGGTTCGAGGGACTGTCTTAAAGCCTGCCAAGACCCACAGCAGGTGAGTGGAAGAGCGGTGGGGGGCTAAAGGACTTCCTCCTCCCACTCCCTAGCATTAATACTCTGCTATGAAGAAACTGTTCAGCTAGAAGGGTATCCTATTACGGACAGATCAAATATTGGTTTTAAATAATACCCTCCTCACACATTCTGATAGTTACTGTATTTCAGTCTGGCTAGACATCAGCCTTCGTGCTCTGTGCCAGCATGGGGGCAGTTCACCTCTACATACTTACTGTCATTGCTGTATCTGAAGAAACACAATTTAGGAATATGTGAGAGTTGTTGTTTTTTTCTTTCCATACATATTCTATTTAACTGTAAACCTGAAAACAGCTACAACATTTATAGTGATATTTTTTATTTCAAATTCCAAGAACTATACCTTAAAATAATAAGCTCCAAAAGAGAAAAGACAGTCTTTCCTCAATTGGGCAAATGTTACGTGGGACGACGATGCTGGAAACACAAAGGCAGTTGCTTTCCAAGGATACTGCTACAAATACAATGAAAAACGTTTGTTCACTTAGAAATCAATACAAAGGGGGAAGAGGCTCTAGCTCAGCTGGTAAAATATCTGCAACACACAGGAGGACCTGTGTTCAGTCCCCAGAACTTACAGGTTTGCGCTGTTGTTTTGGTTGGTTTCTTTGTTAAAAGTATGTAGTGATACGTGTTTGTAATCCCAGCAGGGCGGATTCCCTGGCTGCCCAGTCTAGCTTATTTGATGAGTGACTTATCTGAAAATACAGAATGATAGGTCCTGAGGAATAGTCCTGAAGTTGAGCTCTGGCCTAAACACACGCACACATACACACACACACACACACACACACACACACACACACACACACACACACACACGAAATACAAAGCACAAAGCTAGAAACTAAAAGCAAAAAGCTGATCGTTGCTTGCAGGCATCCCAGGCCATATAAGACATCAGCTGTGCAGCAACCGTCAGGATCAGGCCCGAGTGCCACACCTTCCCAGGACAGCATGAGCTCCTCTCTGGTACAGATACCTGCTCCTGCATTCTTCATGGCCACAGCTTACACACTGGTGATGTCAACGCGCTCACATGCTCACAAATTCAAACCCCAGGGTCCATTAGGATTAAAAAAGGATTTGGCAATGACAAATATTAAGAATGAACAAAAGAAATAAAGTTTGGGGAGAGGGGTTGCTATATATTTTATTTCAGTATTTGTTTTTTGTTTCTGTTTTCTTTTGTTTTTTCAGTTGGTTTGGTATGCTACTTTTTTTTTAGGGGGGGGCTCTTTTTGAGACAGCGTCTTGATATGTTTCCCAGACTGGCTTTGAACTTGGAGCAGTCATTTCTGCCGCCACCTTCCAAGTGTTAGCATGGCAAATGTGCACCACCATATCCCGCTCTTCCTTGGTGGCTTCTGAGTCATTCTGGTAGTTGTACAATACTTCTGCTAGATTCTTACTTAAATTTTCTCCTATTAAAAAAATTTCTCTTTTAAAAATTATTTAAAGGGCTGGAGAAATAGCTGAGCAGTTCAAAGCACTCAGTGCTCTCCAGGGACCTGAGGTCAGTTGCCAAGACTCACATTGAGCCTCAGCCTGAAACTGCAGCTCCAGTGGGTCAGACCCTCTTCTGTCCTCGGCAGGCACTGGACATGCTCCTGTACAGACAGCATGCACACTACATATGACTTGTTTAATAAAATATTTTTAAATTGTTTGAGAAAATTATTTACGTTTTCTCTTATTTAAAACAATGAATCTGGGCAGAGTAGCTCACATGTATAATCCCGACACTAAGAAGGCTGAGGCAGGAGGACTGCAGAGAGTTTAAGGCACACAGTTAGCTCCAGATCAGCCAGGCCAGAGAGAGAAAGGAAAATTAAATAAATAAATAAACTTATTTTTTTATTTATGTCAATGGAGATGATTCATTTCAATACCTCTAATCGTGAATATTTTTTCTGTACTGAAACTGAACTCAAAGAATGCACTGCATAAATGGAACTATAGAACCCACACACTTATGTTCACAATATTTTCCTCCCCAAATAGTTATCCTAGTTGGCACAAAGCTTGGGGTTTCCTGGTCCTCGGTGATGAATGGCAAGCTAGAGGGAACTGCAGGCATCAAACCCCGCCTACCTCAGTCCACATCAAACATGTGTTACAATTGAAAGGCTTTGAACATATTCCCTTGCTTGCACACAAATTCAGACTTCAATGTAAAGAGCCTGTGTGTGAGATACAAATTCTAAAGGTTCCCTAAGCTCTAAAACCGTAAGTTTTCAACAAGACTTGTACTTCTGGTAGGTGAAGAAAAGCCTTTAATTAGGAACTCAACCTCAAAGCCTGAACAGGAAATTTAATACCTACGCGTGGGACTGGTGTTTTAATCGGATTAACAGGGACCCAAATGCAAAGTGGGAGCCAGACAAAAGCCTTGTCAGTTAGGCTGGACGCTTTGGGAGAAGGCCGGCGCCCAAGTTTCAAGCTGGCACAACTTGGAGCTGGCTGAGAGTTCTCTGTCTGTCCCAGAAGGCTGCCTGCTTTTATCCAGCCGGCAGGAGGACTGCAATGGCATGATGGGAAGTTTGGAATATTCTGGACCCCTCTTCTGAGGGCCCCGCCCTATGCCCAGCCCAAGAATAAACAACATTCTTTGACAGTCCCCAACCACAAACTTTCCCCCATTTCCAGAGCTGCAGTGCATAGATTCTCCTTTGCTCTTCGTGTCTGTACTTTGACAGGACCCACCAGTATTCCCTGAGGTTGAGCTCGGAGCTGGGATGCACATACGGTAGCCACAGCTAATTCATTGAGAAGAGGGTACGTCTAATTCATTTCTCTTT
Organism: Acomys russatus; assembly: GCF_903995435.1. Taxonomy (NCBI): domain Eukaryota; kingdom Metazoa; phylum Chordata; class Mammalia; order Rodentia; family Muridae; genus Acomys; species Acomys russatus. The sequence goes on along the minus strand of NC_067139.1, from coordinate 56,363,826 downwards.
CCTATCCTGCTCAGAACTACATTTCCCATGTAACGGTTGGTCATTGGACACATTTACATGCTAACTAATTAATTAATTCAAATATTGACTGTGTCAAATCTAAAGCTAGGCTCTGAGAACCTAAAAATAGATGTTCAGTGCTTAGTCTGTCCTCGTTTATAAGTAGACATTGCAGGAGCTGGGACCAGGAGGCTAGGTTATTTAAGTCTCGAGTTTCTCAGGTGTGACCTGTGGAGGTGACAAGGGCACCTGTCTCACAACACTCAGGAACCAAAAGCACCTTCTAAGTTCAGTTAACTAGCAGACAGAATAGTGCTGACTGAATGCTCACCATTCCAAAAGTGCACATCAGTCACCGATGTGATTTCTAAAAAATAATAATGTAGGGCCACTAAGACGGCTTAATGGGTAACAGCGCTCGCCACCGAGGCTGAGGACCTGAATTCAATCCCTGGGTCCCACAAGGTAGAAGAGGATAATCAATGCTTGCAAGTTGTTCTCTGACCTCTACATGCATGCTGAGGCACATGCCCAAATGTACACATACATTCTCGTGTACACACGCACACGCACACACACACACACACACACACACACACACACTTGTTTTAATTTAATTTAAAAGAAAATGGTTCAGCTGAGTATGATATTAAATCGTTTCATCAACTATTACAAGAAAATTATAAAATACTAAGGTAACTTTCTATCTCTAGAACTGATTTTCAATGATGCCTATAAATTCCGCCCCCTAGTGGAAGATAGATGCAACTGACTTCATCTTGGCAGTCAGAAATAACTCAAGCCCCATTTACTGAACCAGTTTCTTGAGATGCTCACCTGCTTTTACCTTCTCATCCGCTTTTACCTTGCTGTCACAGGGAAAGCAGCTTCGGTGGCATTCTTGTCCCCCATAGATCATGTTAGAGCAGCTAGTGCTGTATTATTTGGCTGTTAGCCCTGGCGTCAACTACTGACGGCTGTACTATCCCCCTTTGGACTCCAACAGGGATCGTGCACTCTGAATCCTTCTTGTTCACATCCCGACTCCTCCCAGTCTCACAGCCCTCTCTGTACTTGGGAGGTTTGGGATGCTGGGCTGCTTCCTCTTCACATGAGCATCCTTTCTACATGCAGCTCCCACAACCCTCTCCACTGAAATGGAACCTATGGAAGATGCATCAGCCAGTCTCCCTAAGCTGCCCTGGAAGATGTGTGTATGTATGTATGTCTATGTATGTGTGTATGTATGTATGTATCTATCTATCTATGTTTTCACAAGGAATATATTCTAGACATTTCTGGATCTCAGAAGGCATATCTGTTTGTTGCCTCCCTCGCATGAAACAGGCAAGAGTACAGGAATCTTTCTGTTCTCAGGCAGCCACATGGCCCCTGACTCCAACCTCTTCCCTTCTTTGATCCACCTCGTGCTGCAGTGGGATGCACTCTTTCCTTTTTTGGGTGGGAGCTCCTCCCCGCCATTATGTGTTCTCTTCTCTAGGGTTTAGACCCAGCATGTGGTCTGTGGATCAGCAGCAATGGCACTGCCTTGTGCCTGTTAAAATAGATAACAGTCTCTTGGGCTCTAGCCCAGATCAGGTGAGGCAGAAATTGCATTTGACAAGATCCACAAGTAAAGGAAACCTCATCACCATAAGACAGTGGCTGGATGACAGATGCCCAGTCAGCTCGTTCAAGAACAAGCAAAGCTTTCTCCTTCCACAGACCAGCCACAGCAAATCAAAACTCTTGGTGTCTGGACTCCTACAGTTCTTTAACCTCCATCCAGAAACTCAAAAGTGAACCACTACCCCTTCCAGACAGAAAAGCCAACATCTTTGACCTGGCATTCAGAGGTGTAAGGCAAACAGGAATCACTGGAACTTACTACAAATGAAAATGACACTAGTTAATATTTCAAAAATAACCTACTACATGGTCATTCTTATCAGGTGAATTCAACTGACCTGAAATAAAGTTCAGTTTCAGTAACACACACACACACACACACACACACACACACACACACACACACACACACACACACACACAAACCAAAATAACATGGACTTTAGGGTTAATAGTTCCTAGTGAAAATTATTCTAAATATCTAGACAATGGAGACATACATTTCAAATAATTAATACATAAAGAAAGCCAGTACAAGACATGCACAGGATTAAGAAAACCAGCACTGGAGCATGGAAAGGGAAGGAGGCGTGAGGCCTCATGGCCTAGGTAAGCTATCGGCAGTTGAGGGTCCCTGGGTGAGGGAGTCAGTTTTCTTCAGTAGTGTGGCCCACAGGAAGGCACCAAACGTCCAGCTGATGTCGCCCCATACCTGTATGCATGTGGGTAACACTGATTGGACTGAGTGAGTTATAAAAAAAGAAAAGAATCATGAAGTTTAGAGGGAAATATTAGAGGGTGGTCCAGGAGGAACTGGGAGAGAGGAGGGGACAGTTTGGGGCAGGTAATGATATAAACATACTGTATCATGTATGAGATTATCAAAGAATAATTTTTTAAAATACTTAACAGAAGCAAACATAGGAAAGAGATTTTGCTCATGATTTCTTGGGAAACTCCATAATATGCCTTCTGTTGCTATTGCAGTCTGTGACTTAATTTCTAACAATTTCTTTTTTAACAGGAAGCAGCCCGGCATGGAAGAAAGCACTGGGCGACACTGGGCTTAAGTTCCTATGTGTGACCTGAGGAAGGGTTTAACTAACTAGTTTTCCTAGTGCTGAAATGGAAGTAAAAATTATCCATCTCAAAGACACACATGAGGGTTGCATGAGCTAAATGGGACTTCTAGAATGAGGCAAGCGCCAGGAACTCCCCTCCCAAATGCCCCTTTAAAGTAGACGCTACATCTACACACACACTGTGCCTGTCCAACAATGAACTCCATTCTTTCACATACAAAGCACCGAACACGCATTCCCAAATGTATGTCTCAAGCTTCTGTTCACAATCCCTAGCAAACTCTGGTTCATTTGGCTTCTCAGCTTAACGCCTCATGGCACAAAGCTTTGCTGGGCATGGCTGCACTGAGGACCACTCAGAGTTTAAAGGATGCCTCACCTCAACATCCCACTCTTGTCCTGAGTCCCACACAACCTACATTTTCATCTTAAAGTTACAAAAATAGAAATATTTGAGAAAACTAGCCAACTAAAATGTCAGTTTCCATGGCATGAGGCTTAAAGCCAAAGTAATATTGTTGATGCTTCAAGGATTAGTACAAAGGAGCTGAATGTGGTGGCGCAGACCTGTGGTTACAGCACCTAAGAGGCTGGAGCCGGAGAATCACAAGTCCAAGGTCCCTGTGATTGACCTAGTGAGTCCCAAACAAGCCTGGACTACACATCAAGACCTTGGCTACCAAAAACAGGAGATCTGGCACACCGTTGCCTTGTGCTTTGTGTGAGGACCCCAGATGGTCACAAATAGAAATCCCTAATTTTATGTTAGTGGAAACAAGAGTTAGTCAGGATCAGATACACCTGTGAAACTGGGGCCCTCCAGGAGTCCTGCTCAAACTATAGCACCAGCCAAGGACTATATGTGCAGTAAACATCGAACCCCGGCCCAGATCTAGCCAATGGACAGGACATTATCCACAGTTGAGTGGAGAGGAGGGTCTGACTTTCACATGAATTCTGGTGCCTCATATTTGATCACGTCCCCTTGATGGCGAGGCCTGGTGGCACTCAGAGGAAGGATAACAGGCTACCAAGAAGAGACTTCAAACCCTATGAGCATATACAGGGGGAAGAGGTCCCCCTCAGTCACAATCATAGGGGAGGGGAGTAGGGGGAAAGTGGGAGGGAGGGAAGAATGGGAGGATACAAGAGATGGGGTAACTATTGAGATGTAATATGAATGAATTAATAAAAAGAAGAAAAAGGAAAAAAAAGTGGAGCCCTCGTGATCCCGTAAGTACGCCTAATAAAGAGGAAGAGAGACCCAAGCTGACACTGTCTGTCCCCTTGATGGCATGTTGAAAAGCAGCAAGAAGGCACCCACAGATGTCATGCAGATATTGAACCAGCCTCTGGAACCATGAGCAAAAACCAAAACGTTCTTCTTTATAATGTACTTGGCCTCATGGGTTTTTGTTGCAGTAACAGAAAAAAGAGTAAGCAACCCTGTGAGTGTGTATATTCAATTACAGCCATATTTTCTTAGGTGTTGTTTTGTTCTGGTTTTTTTGGGGGGGGGGGATAGGATTTCACTTTTGTAGCTCTGGCTAGAATTGAACTCACTACGTAGACGAGGCTGGCTTCCAACTCACAGAGAGCCACCTGCCTCTGCCTCCCAGGTGCTAGGATTAAATATGTGTATCACTATACCTAGCACCTTTTTTATTTTCTTTTCTTTTCTTTTTTAAACAATGATTGCAGCACAGGAAGTTGATCATCTTTGCCTATTTAAAAACAAAATGTGCAATGGACCACTGGAGACTTAAAGCAATCTCCACCAGGCCAATACTTAACAGAAGTTTATCGCAGCTTCCAAATTCTCATCAAGGATTTTGTTTCGCTTAGTTGATGATTTCTTGTTAGGGTTCCGATCTTACTCTACAATAGGGTAGGTTAACCAGAGACACATTCAGAGAAACTCCTCTCTCTCTCTGTGAAATGCCCTTCTGTGCTTTCAGATCAGCATGTCTGACATTAACTTTACACAAGACAATGATTTCTTCCTATCAAGTCACACACAGAAGAGTGACAGCAAAGAGGACACCAAAGTATTCTAGATGAAACTGGACATGGGGCCCCACGCTGCTCCATCGTACCCTGGGGAAGACCCTGGCTCACCCTCAGAACTTTAGGATTCCACTAGAACACTTCACAAACCTACTGCCCCAGATGATCAAAACCAGGGGTTGGAAAGCTTCCCTGAAAAGGGCCAGATAACAAACAATTTTGTTTTGCAGACCAAATGTCTCTGTTGCAAAGACTCAATTCTGCTACTGTAGCACAAAAGCAGCAAGGAAAATAAAGGAACAAATGGGTATGCCAAGCCTCCGATGAACTCTACCTACCAAAATAAACATTATCTTGACTGGTGCATAGACCACAGCTGGCCAATTCTAGTCTACAGACACCATTTTATCATGTCTTGAGTCACAGAGAAAATCATGGGAAGTGCCCAAAATTCCACTTGAACACTTGAATTTTGATTTAGTTTCTCCTTACCCACAATATTTACCAGAGGGGATTAGATATGAAACACAAGGCTTACTCATTCACCAGGTGACTACTTAGGATCATGCCAACTATAATCTTTCTCACACAGTAAATTTAATTCTTGGAAGATGCATGTTCATTGCAATTCTACAGGACAAGTCACCTTACATCAAAAAGACATATCTCTTACATAACACATAAAACTGGGTTTTCCCTTCCTCTTCCATGGCTAAATAGTGGATTATTATACAAGAAAAATAGACATAATTAAGAGTTTTCTTAAAACAAAGCATTATATCTGAGTGGCTTAGAACACAGCAAATGTGGGGAGTGAAGGGAAACAGAGTTTATGGCAAGTTTTTATAGATTTTAGATACATACTATGATATTAAGCTATAGTCAGATATAGTATATAGTTGTGGCCTTGCACTGTGGGTTTATGGGAAGAGGTATAAGAAGCCAAAAGGTTGTCATGTGTATCTAATGGGAACAGGTATAAAAACCAACCCAAGCTAGACTCCTCACAAGTTCCAGATGGATCCACAAAAGATATATTCCAAAGCTATGGCTTTTCAGATTATACCATGTGCATTAAGATACAGAAAAGTTATGTGAGGCTGAGCTCAGAGGACAGCAAGACATGTGCCTCTCGAGGCATGTGAGGGCCCTCAAGATCTGACCCCAGAAGGCATCCTATTGGGATTCTAAATGAGAGACGCATGGGAGAATAGCAAAATAAAAGGATACAGAGGGTCCTAGAAATCTACAAGTAGAACAATATGATAGGCAGATTTGGGCCCAGGGGTCCCGCTCAAACTAAGGCACCAGCCAAGGACAATACAGGAGGTAAACTTTAAACCCCTTCCCAGATCTAGCCAATGGTCAGAGTATTCTCCACAGTTGAGTGGAGAGTGTGATATGACTTTCTCACGTACTATGGTGCCTCACATTTGACCATGTCCCCTGGAGGGGGAGACCTGGTGGCACTCAGAGGAAGGACAGCAGGTAGCCAAGAAGAGACTTGATACCCTATGAGAATATACAGGGGGAGGTAATCCCCCTCAGGAACAGTCATAGGGGAGGGGAATAATGGGAAAATGGGGGGGGAGAGGAATGGGAGGATACAAGGGATGGGATAAACATTGAGATGTAACAAGAATAAATTAATAAAAAAAAAAAAATCTAAAAAAAAAAAAAAAAAAGATCCGACCCCAGCTCATCCTCACAGCCAGCAGCATCCAGCATCTGGACTGTGCATGCGGCCTTTTCAGGGAAAACTCCATCCTGGCTATGTTCACTGGAGCTTCCTGTAGCCACAGAATCTAAGTGTCTACATAGACCACACTACCAAAACCCAGTTTTCATCCCTTTTCCCAGCCATGCGGCTGAATCTCCCCCAGAGAGAAGATCAACATACTCCATCACTTCATGAGGGCTATAACTCCAAAAGCCCAATGCTATAAGGGTGCTGAAACTCACCCCTCTATCCTAAAGAAGACATTACTATCCTAAACATATATGCACCAAGTTCTGGTGAATCCAATTTCCTAAAAATATATATAGTGCTGGGTTTAAAGACAGATTAACATCAACCTATTAATAGTTGATGGTTTTAATAATCTACTCTCTCCAATATACAGGTCATCTAGACAAAACGTTAGGCGGAGAAACATCAGAATTAATGGAGATTATACATCAAAGATACTTAGTATAGATATAGAATATTCCACCAAAACTCCAAGGAATATATATTTTATTTAACAGCACACAGAAGTTTTTCTACGGTAGACCACATCCTAGGACAAAAAATAAATCTTTATAAATTCAAAAAGATTGAAATAACTCTGTATATCCTATGTGATCACAGTGCAGTAAAACTTAAAATTGACAGCAAATAAATCTCTAGTAAGTATACAGACTCATGGAGATTAAGCAACATTGCTGAATGATAAATGAGTTGGAAAAGAAATCAAGAAACAAAATTTTTTAAATCCTAGGAGTAAATGTAAATAAAAAGACAATACAACAAAACCTCCAGAATACAATGAAAGCAGTCCTACAAGGGAAATTTATAGTTCTACGTGGCTATATTTAAAAAGTCAGAACATAAATAATGATGCAACTCAAAATTTGGAGAAACAAGAACAAATCAAATCCAAACCCAACCAGCAGCAAGAAATAATGAAAGTCAGAACAGATATTATTGAAATAGAAACAAACAATACAAATCAAAAAATACAAGAGCTGATTCTCTGAGAAGTATGACAGACAGACCCTTGGCCCAACTAACTAAAAGAAACAGAGACATGACCTAAATTAGCAGAAACATTACAATAGATACACCAAAAAAGGAATACTTTTTAAAAAAAAAAATCTCTTCTCCATTAAACTAGAAAACCTAAAAGAAATGGATGAATTTCTTGATTCAACAAAACCACCAAAATTAAACCAACAAGTCAACAACTTAAACAGACCCATTATAAAAGGGCACTTGAAATAGTAATAAAAAGCCATCTAGTTTAAAACAAACAAACAAACAAACAAAAAAGTCCAGAACCAAATGGATTCGCAGCAAAATACTGCATTCCTAAAACTATTTAAAGATACCCACTATTTAATAGATAAAAGTAATAAAAGGCACTGCTAATCTTGGCTCTGAGCTAGAAGGAAAGCTACCAGTCATCAGAGGCCACTTTCTGTGAATGACAGCAGGAAGATTTAAACAGCTGTCACCTTTAAGGATTCCTTCAGAGCATTTAATCATTGGGGGGGGGCGGGGTTTGTTCGTTTGCTTGTTTTGTTTTGCTTTGCTTTGCCTCGTTTTTTGAATGTTGACATGCAAAGGGTGAAACTGCCCAACCTGAGGAGACATTTCTGAGGAGGGGACTCTCTCTCACTCCACTGGCTAAGGAATAGCCCGTGAACACTCCACCCTGACAGCCATTCAAGGACAGTGTCCCAGTGTCAGCTGTCACAGCAACCAGCAAAATCTCCTGTCCTCTGTAGCCAAACCAGTTGAGGAAAGTCAAAACAGACTCAAAAACTGAGTGGCCAAATTTGCAAAGTAGTCTCTTGGTTAAAAACCAAATGTCTAGGTATCCAACGACAGCACAGCATCAACTTTGAAGACATTTGCTCTTGTTTTTACAAAAAATGGAACTAAATAAGCTACCTGTTGTCTGTGGCCAGGCCTCCAGGCAGATCATCCAACAGGAGGTGATCAGACCTGAAGGAGGCACCCCAAAGGAGCAGAAGCTTTCCAATAACAAGCTGCCCTTTTAAACTAAACAAATTTATTATTAATGTTTCCACTCCCAGGATGTAGATAGTTGCTAAAGACTGCACTTGAGTTTCTGACATCCTGCAATGAGAGAGGAACAGCTCACATTCAGGTTCACTGAAATCTACCAAGCTAAAGCCAAGATGGAGCCACCTAACCGACAGGCAACTGCCATGGCCCAGACTGAGCTCATCAGATATATAAATATCTGTGCAATTATCTATAATTCACCTTCGTCTCTTAAAAGGACTATGAGGAAGATCACAGATGAAGACAGAGCCTCCAAGGTCTCTGCACTCTCTTCTCACATCTTTTCTACCTTCTAACAGTAAAACTACACCACAATATAAACTTTCCAGATCAAAGAAGCACCATGAAGGATAGCAAACCATTCCAGTCATCTCCACACTCAGCTTACCTACCTAATCGCTGCCAGAGCATGCAAGAGGACACTGACCATCTTCTCCCTGTTCCTATGATGTTTTTCTGGCTTTAATAGCAAGTCTAGCTTTTCTGGACCTGGCTGGGCAGGAGGTGCCATCATGGGTGTTGACGTTTGTCACAACAAGGACCAAACGGTTCAGTGCAAGGAACCCAAGAGCCAGGACATCTACCTGTGGCTGCTAGACAAGCTGTACAGGTTTCTGGCCAGATGAACCAACTCCACCTTCAATCAAGTTGTGCTGAAAAGGCTGTTCATGAGTCGCACCAACTGGCCACCTCTGCCCCTGTCACACATGACCCGAAAGATGAAACTTCCTGGCCGAGAAAACAAAACCGCTGTGGTTGTGGGGATGGGCACAGATGATGAGAGGACCCTGGAAGTGCCCAAGCTGAAGGTGTGTGCACTACGGGTGAGCAGCAGGGGCAAGATTCTCACCTTCGACCAGCTGGCCCTGGAGTCTCCCGAAGGCTGAGGCACCATGCTCCTTTCTGGCCCTCGGAAGGGCAGAGAGGTGTACCGGCATTTTGGCAAGGACCCAAGGACCCAACACAGCCACACCAAACCCTATTTCCGCTCCAAGGGCCAGAAGTCCGAGCGTGCCAGAGGCCAAAGGTACAGCCGAGGCTACAAAAACTAATCCTGGATCTTACTGTTATTAAAAAAGCTTTGGATATTGAAATAATAATAAGTCTAATATTCTAGGAAAATCCTTACTCCCAAGCAACTGGGATGGTTGGTCACTGCGGCAGTGTTCATTGTCAACTTGACAGCATCTAGAATCACCTGGGAGAAGGGCCTCTGGGCATGGTGTGGGTATTATCTTGCCTGTGTCGGTTGCTTAGGGAAGACCTGTCTTAATTGTGAGCGAACCATTCCCTGCTTCCTGACTGCAGATGCAACGTGACCAGCTTCCGACACTGAATTTCCAGCATGATGACGGGGAACCAAGTAAAGTCTTTGTCCCTCACGTTGCTTTTGTCAGGACACTTTATCACAGCAACAGGAAAGGGAACTGAGGCAGAGGGTCTGCAAAGAGCAGCAACATTCAAATATCCTCAGGGAATGAACTCAGAAACCTGATTATTATGCAGAAGTGCTTGAGGACATAGCTGGTCAGACCCACCCCTTCCGCTTCCCAGAAATGGGAATCTAACGCTACTCAGCCTCAGATTTACGTCTATAAAAGCAGGAATAATGAGGCCTTCCTTGGTGAGTTATATAAGTACTAACTGAAGGTTATGTATAGGCCCAAAGTAAATGTTCTACTATGTAATACACTGCATAATAACATATACATGCATTTATATATCTATATATGTACACATATAAATTTTCTTGCTATCATATCACCATGCCATTGCAATCATACAATTCAGTTTTAGTATATTTACAATTTCATGAACAAAATGTTTTTCCCTTAAAACATAACTTAGACTCAATTGAAAATCTTGCTATAGTCACAACTACAAAAATGACACCTCAAAAAAAAAAAAAAGAAGGAAAGAAAAAAATCCTCTAGGTAAGACTTTTCTTTGCCAGCCACTGAAACTGACTAACTGGGGCACATGTAAATAAATACAAGATAAAGACAAGATAAAGAAGCCTAGAGTTTACACTTTCTCTAGCCCCGTCCCCCATTGGGAGCTACATACTGTCAGCCACTCTGCTTACTCAGAAGAGCCCTCTGCCAACTGCAACACCAATGCTGCTACACTTAAATGGGCCAAACTGAAAATGCCAGGCCCTCTGTCCAGTTACTACTCAGATGCAGCACACAGTAAGCAGCACAGCCTCATGCATGAGACCAGCCTGCCTCCCAACCCCCAAACCAGTACCACTTGATCTTCCACCACTTCAAGCCAACTGAATATGCACAAGGCGTATTCTAATTGCTGCCTGCTGGACCATGCTGCCAAGCCTCTTTTACCACCTCAGTGATTTGTCCACCTGGGAAGGATGGCAGAAGAAATACAGCTATTGGCAGTAGCTTCAAGATGAATAGGATATTCCAACGCATCCTTTTCATGGAGGATTCTTTTTCCATATTCATGAATTATGAAATACATTATGTTTTTCTTGGCTCATATCCCCATTCTTTCTTCTGGGATAATGAAGTACATCGCTTTTCACAGCAGAGTAGAACTCCTAGAGAAAGCTGAATTGGCAGGGCTACAGCTAGCTTACATTGCCTCTGTAAAAATTAGAAGAGGAACTCCCTTGTTCAGGCACTTTACTTCCACCTACTAGAACCTCCCTGCCATAGACTCATTTTGTTAGAATGAGGGAATGTGTTGGCATCTTCTGAGAGATATATGCAAATCTATGACTGCCACAATGTAAATGGTATATCCCTAAGAGCTGCACAGTGCCTGTCTACGACTCCACACAATGGCGTTGTAAAGGGTCCCTTCAAATCTATAGAATCACAGCACTTTAGATTAAAGTGTAGATATGCATTACCTAGATAAGGATACGCTTCGAGAACTGCAATTCTAGATGATGTTATAAGTGGGTGAGCATCAGTCACTGTGCTTGTGCAAATCTAGGCAGTAAAGCCTGCTACACCGCTCAGTTCTGTGACATAGTCGGCTGCAGGCTACAGGCATGCACAGCATATTGCAAGCAACACAGTGGCATGGCAAGCATCTATGTATCTAAACAGCTGACAGCTAGGCCGTCGTTAATTAACAGAAGTACTTCAAATGTTATAATCTTCCTCAACTGCTGTCATATGTGTGGTCTCTCACTGACCTTTAAAATACAATTATGTGGCATATGACTGTTCTTGGGATCTGCACGTCTGGTTTGATAAGATCAAATAGTGTATGTGAGTATATGTATATGTCTGTTACCTGGATCGCATGATGTTTTTCATTATTCTTTTACTTTTGAGATTAAAATATAATTACGTAATTTCTTCCCTTTAAGCACTCCCATATATCCCTCCATGCTCGTTTCCAAATTCATGGTCTCTGTTTTCATTAATTGTTGTTATGTATATTTTTAATGTATAAATATATAATATTTACATATCATTATGTATTTACATATGTATGTAAATATACACTATTTATATGTGTATAAATATATTTATATAACTACAACCTGTTCAGTCTGTATAATGTTACCTACAAGTCCTCTTGCTAAAGACACCACACACTTCAGACAGGGAAGAGAGGCCCCTGAGATACAACTGACCTGAATGCCTCCTTCCCTGGGGACTAGTTTTCATAGTACCTGAAAGAAAGCAACAAACAGTCCCACCCAGCAATGATGCAACAACTGGCATCAAACGATAATCCTGAGGATACAGTGGTGGCACACATGCCTTAGCAGTGACAACAACTCTGTAAATAGACCAAACACACACACACACACACACACACACACACACAGCATTAGGAAAATCACGCCCAGTACTGTAAGCATAGCCAACTACCCGGGGCTAGTGATATCATGAGTCTTGAAGGAAGAGCCTACAAACACCACTTTACTAAGCCAGCAAATCCCTAACTCCATCCTAAATATTTGCCTTATGCCCACAGGTAAGTGTAGTCCTCACATCTCATCAGAAAAACTTCTCAGTGAAGAAGATATCAGAAGATGGAAAGCTCTCCCATGCTCATAGATCAGTAGGATTGACATAGTAAGAATGTTCATTGTACCAAAAGCAATCTACAGATTCAATACAATTCCCATCAAAATTACAACACAATTCTTCGCAGATCTTAAAAGCGCAATCCTCAACTTACTATGGAAAACTTAAAAATCCAGGATAGCTAAAACAATTCCGTACAATGAAAGAACTTCTGGGGGTATTACCATCCCTGATTTCAAGCGGTACCCCAAAGTAATAATAATTAAAACCTCATGGTATTAGCATAAAAAGTCATGTTGATCAATGAAATCAAATCAAAGACACAAAAATAAGCTCACACACCTATGAAAACCTGATTTTTGACAAAGAAGCCAAAACCATACAATGGAAAAAAGAAAGCATCTTCAACAAATGGTGTTGGTCTAAGTGGATGTCTGCATGTAGAAAAATGCAAATAGATCTATGTTTATAACCCTGCACAAAACTCAAGTCCAAGTGGATCAAAAGACCTCAACATAAAACCAGAAACACTAAATCTAATAGAAGAGAAAGTGTAGAAAGCCTTGAACGCATTGGCATAGGAGACAATTTTCTGAACAGAACACCAATAGCTCAGGTCCTAAGATCAACAATTAAGAAATGGGACCTTATAAAACTGAAAAGCTTCTGCAAGGCAAAGGACACTATCAATAGGACAAAACGGCAGCCTGAAGACTGGGAAAAGATCTTCATTAACCCTACATCTGACAGAAGGCTAAAATCCATAATATATAAAGAACTAATAAAATTAAACACCAACAAACCAAAAACCCCAATTTAAAAAAATGGGTTATAGGGCTAAACTGAGAATTCTTAACAGAGGAATCTCTAATGGCTGAGAAGCACGTAAAGAAATGTTAAACATCCTTAGTCATGAGGGAAATGTAAACCAAAACTAATTTGAAATTCCATCTTACACCCATCAGAAGAGCTATGATCAAAAACTCAAGTGATAACTAATGGTGCTGGTCTAACTGGATGTCTACATGTAGAAAAATGCAATTAGACCCCTATTGTCACCATGCACAAAACTCAAGTCCAAGTGGATTAACGACCTCAACATAAAACCAGACACACTAAGTCAGTTAGAAGCAAAAGTGGGGAAGAGCCTGGAACATATTGGCACAGGAGACAACTTCCTGAACAGAACACCAACAGCCCAGGCCTTAAGGTCAACAATGAATAAATGAGACCTCATGAGGCTGAGAAGCTTCTGTAAGGCAGGAGACACTATCAACAGAACAAAGCAACAGCTTACAGACTGGGAAAAGATCGTCACCAACCCTTCATCTGACAAAGGTCTAATATCCAAATTATATAAAGAACTCAAGAAATTAAACACCACCAAAGCAAATAACCCAATTGAGAAATGGGGCTCGGAACTAAACAGACAATTCTCAACAGAGGAATATCAAATGGCTGAGAAACACTTAAAGAAATGCTCAGCGTCGTTAGTCATCAGAGAAATGCAAATCAGAATGACACTGAGATTCCATCTTACACCCATCAGAATGGCTAAGATAAAAAACTCAAGTGACACCACATGTTGGCGAGGATGTGGAGTGAGAGGAACACTCTTTCATTGCTGGTGGGAATGCAAACTAGTACAACCACTTTGGAAATCTATCTGGTGCTTTCTCAGAAAAATGGGAATAGGGCTTCCTCAAGACCCAGCTATTCCACTCCTTGGTATATACCCAGAAAATGCTCTACCACACAACAGGGACATATGCTCAACCATGTTCATAGCTGCCTTATTCATAATAGCCAGAACATAGAAACAGCCTAAGTGTCCCTCAGTAGAAGAATGGATAAAGAAACTGTGGTACATTTACACTATGGAATACTATTCAGCTATTAAAAACAAGGAATTCCTGAAATTTGTGGACAAATGGATTTAACTAGAAATTATCATGAGTGAGTTCACCCAGAAGCAAAAAGAGACAAACGGTATATACTCACTTATACTGAGACACTAGCCCAAGGGGTATGTCCCATAAAAGACTTTACTTACCAGGAAAGTGGGTCAGAGGGGAGGACATTCTATTGGGACTTTAGGTGAGAGAAGCATGGGAGAATGGGGAAATCGAAGGATCCAGAGGATCCTGAAAACCTACAAGAAGAACATTATGATGGGCAGATCTGGGTCCTGGGGTCCTTCCTGCTCAAACTATGGCACCAGCCAAGGAAAATATAGGCAGTAAACTTCGAACCCCTACCCAGACCTAGCCAATGGACTGGACATTCTCCACTGTTAAGTGGGTAGTGAGGTCTGACTTTCATATAAACTCTGGGGCCCCATTTCTGACCACGTCCCCTTGATGGAGAGGCCTGGTGTCACTCAGAGGAAGGATAACAGGTCACCAAGAAGAGACTTGATGCCCTATGAGCATATACAGGAGGAGGAGGTCCCCCTCAGTCACAGACATAGGGGAGGGGAGTAGGGGGTAAGCGGGAGGGAGGGAAGAATGGGAGGATACAAGGGATGGGCTAACAATTGAGATGTAATATGAATAAATTAATAAAAAAAAACCTCAAACGACAGTACATGCTGGCAAAGATGTGGAGCAAGGGGAACACTCCTCCATTGCTGCTGGGTCTTAAGGTAGAGGTACTGCCAATTTTCTGAGAAACCTCCAGTTTGATTTCCAAAGTGGTTGTACAAGTTTGCACTCCCACCAGCAATGGAGAGCATATATTCAAAAGATTCTCTACCATACTACAAGGATGCTTGTTCAACTATGTTCATAGCAGCTTTATTCATAATAACCAGAAACTGGAAACAACCTAGATGCCCCTCATGCAAAGAATGGATAAAGAAAATGTGTACATTTACACAATGGAACACTACTCAGTTATTAAAAACAAAGTCATCATGAAATTTGCAGGTAAATGGATAGAACTAGAAAAGCTCATCCTGAGTGAGGTAACCCAGACCCAGAAAGACAAGTAGAGTAGGTACCAGTTTATAAACGGATATTAGCCATAAAGTACAAGTTAAGCATGCTACCATCCATAGACCCAAAGAAGCCAAGGAGGGCCTGAGGGATGCTTGAATCTCACTTAGAAGGGGAAATAAAATGTACATTTGAAGTAGATAGAGGGAGGGAACAGGGTGGGAGATGGGGTAGGGAGGGTAATAGGGATGGGGATCAGGTGTGAGGAGAGTGGAGGTAGGGAGAGGACTGGGAAAGAGAAAGGAAATCAGTTGGGGTACATCTCTGGGACAGGAGAGGCTCCCGGAAGTTTATGGGGGTGACCCTAGCTGAGACTCCTAGCAGCAGGGGACAGGAAGCCTAAAGTTGAGCCACCTCCTGCAGCCAGATGGGACTTCCAATGGAGGGAGGGGGACACCAACACACCCATAATATCTTCAACCCAAAATTTGTGTAGAGATAAAGATGGAACAGAGATTGAGGGAATGGCAAACCAATGACTGGCCCAACTTGAGACCACCTCATAGAGAAAGCCAACCCCGACACTATTAATGATACTCTGCTATGCTTGCAGACAGGAGCCTAGCATAACTGAGAGGCTTCATCCAGCAGCTGATGGAAACAGGTGCAGAGACCCACAGCCAAACAATAGGCCAAGCTCAGGTCATTTTGTGGAAGGAAGAGTGGGAGGAAGGATTGAGGGAGGGGTCAGGGACTCCACAAGAAGACCTACAGAATAAACTAACCTAGGCCATGGGGTCTCAGAGAGACTGAACAACCAACCAAAGAGTATGCATGAGCTGGATCTAAACCCACTGCAGATATGTAGCAGATGTGCAGCCTGGTCATCATGTGGGTCCTGGTAACAATGGGAACAGAGGCTATCTCTGACTCGGTTGCCTGCCTTTGGATCCCTTTCCCATACCTGGGCTGCCTTGTCTGCCTGCCCTCAGTGGGAGAAGATGTGCTTAGTCCTGCTGCAACTTGAGGTGCCAGGGTAGGTTGGTTCCCCTTGGGTACCATCTCTGAGAAGAAGGGGGGAATGAGGGAAGGGGGATGGCGTGAGGATGGGACTAGGATCAGGCTGTAAGTGATTAAATAAATAAATAGGAAAAAGGGAATTAGGAATGTATGAAACAGCAGAAAGAGAACGGAAGGAGGGAAGAAAGGAAGGAAGGAAGGAAGAAACTTCTCTTAGCAACAGAAGGAGACCATTGCAGATAACCACAACCAAGCAAAATGCAAAGTTATGGCGCCTAGTCCCAGCTTACACAGATATGTAAGTATATAACAACTCCTGTACCTAAAGCTCAGGGACCATGGTGGAGGAGGACACAGAAAGGTTGTAAGGGCCTGAGGAATAGGGAGGTTGCTGTGAGAGCGTATCTCCTAGAAATGTTAGAAGCTACACCCTTAAGGTCTCAGAAACGTGACTGCCTACACAAAGCTAAACAAGGAAAACAACAAGAGACACGCTGTAGACATGCTAAAGTGGCTGGGTGGGGGGGGGGGGACCAAGGAGGAGGGCAGAGCCCGGGAGGCCTCAACACTGGAGAAGAGTGGGAGAAATAGTCTTCTCTAGAAAATAGCACACCACAATTGGTTATCCAATTCCAAATAGAGAGTCCTGAAAACAAAGCATGGTATTTTTAAATAAACTTCTCAAAAAAAATCATTATTTATGTCAGGTTAGATTATGTCCTGGTGCTATAAGAGCAAGAGCTGCTCTTGATAAACCAAGAAGGGACATTTTATATCTACGGTGTACTAATGACATGGTAAGAGAAAGAGAGTCGGGGGGGGTGGAGTTATAGAACAACCAACTTATTTCCAGTGTGTCACGGACCGGCTCAGTTGGGGATAGGTCCTTGGGATTGGGAGTTTTTGAAGCGTCGGTGGACAAAGATAAGGTGATGACAAACAGAGACAAAACTCAAGATCGAGTCTGTACTTGAGTGTATTTTTGAGTCAAGCAGTCTAAATTTTGTACATTTATTTTAAAAGCAGGGGGGTTTGTGGTTACATTTTCCCACAGAGTAGATTCAAGGACGTCAGTGAGCAATCAAGCATACACAGTGCAGGTACAGAATGTAAAGCTATTGTGCTGCCATATTTTGAATTATAACTTTAAATGTAACAATACAGGGTACGGAACACACAGCAAAGACGTCATCACTTTTAAGTTACTGGCCTGGTATCAATACGTATGTGTTCTTTTTGTTTAGGGTCAATGTTCTCTCCCTAACAAAACTTATGCCCGCACCTATGTGCCAGGACAGTTTTTTCTTTAGTTTCCTTTTTTGATATCTGAGCACCACTATCTGGAATTTTTTTGAAATACTCTATTTTTTGTAACCCATAATATAACTTATTAACTAATTATTAATTTTTAGTCATGTTTCTTTTAATAAGTGGAAGAGAAGTAGAACTACTCTGGACCTGGATGGTCCCTGGCCGCAGTCCCAAGTTAGGGTTGCCTCATGCCTGAAAAGTCCTGATTTGGGAGTGAAATAGAGTTAAGAAAAAAGAATAGATTCTAGAACAATAAGAGAAAAGAACTGTAGTTCAATTTCTCCTGGCAGAAACATCAGCCCCAGTCCAGGAGGCTCTTCCCTTTTGGGGCGGGCCGTAGCCTCAGGCCATGAGGTACTTGTTATACAGACTCCACTGGAAGGATTGTGACACCAGTGCAGATATGTTCATCTTAATTTTGTATAACCAAACATTTTACTAATGGTTGTGAAGATAATTGCTCATTTAAATTTTTTTATTTATTTTTAAATTTTATTTTGGTTGTTTGAGACAAGATTTCTCTGTGTTGCCTTGACTGTCTAACTTGTTTTATAGACCAGGCTGGGCTCAAACTCACAGCGATCCACCTGCCTCTGCCTTCCAAGTGCTAGAATCAAAGGTGTGCACCACCACGCCCCATTAATAATTGTCCATTTTGAAATCCAGTTGCAGAGACGACACAAGAATAGAGTTTACCGTATAGCTGCTTCTTCCCTAAATAGATTTCCCTGGCCATCAACTTCACCTTTCCCACCCTTAGAGTCTGGCTTTTCAATTAGATCATTAAGAGCTCACAAAGCCCACGATAATGAGTTTGCCAGATCCAGGGACCCCAGTGTCCAAAGCAATAGGAGAGAAAGACCAGGAGAGCCACAGCTTGAAGGAAGATGATGATTCAAACATCATCTGCTGTGTAAACAGGCAGACTTCTTAGGACCTGATGTCCTTCTGGGGCACAGAGGCAGACATGGGGCCTCTCCACCCTGATATCTCATCACTCCAAGTAACAGTGACTGCAGTACTGCAGGGGAGAACTGGAAACTAGCCCAGTGGACACTCTGATGAGGCCATGGGTGGGCTGGTGCCTATGGCACTACTTCCATTCAGGCTTCAATACTCACAACATAATTTTCTTAGACCCATCCAATAGAAGAAAAAGACTGTCTCAGAGAGGTTAACCAATTTGCTCAAGGTCATAGCACTGTGAACAGTAATTCTGGCTTCAAAGCTCTCCCTTTCTGATCCCTGTACTGCCCGATACATCACTGTGTCTCTGGCAGACCTTGCTACACGGTAGACTCTGACTGCAGTGGCCTGGGTGGCCTGGGTGGCCTGGGCTGAACTGTGCGTTCCTAGCAAATGCCCAGGAGCCCACATTTCTACTGCATGTTGGACATGGGGTAGCAAGGCTCAGGAGGAATGTTTCTCAATCGGGGATGATTTCTGTTCCCCTGGGGAACTTCCGGAAATATATGGAGACATTTATTTATAGGTACAACTTGTAAGAGGAGTAGTGATGCTAGGCTGGCCTCTCTAGGCACAGGTCAGGGGTGTTGCTGAGCATCCCGCAAAGCACAGGGCAGCACCCACGCACAGCAAAGCAGCAGCCGTCCCAGAACACCAACAGTGCCACAGGCGAGAAGGCGTGTTCTAAAGAAGACCATTCACTTAAACGTTTTTTTGTTTTTTGTTTTTCAAAGCTGCTGGGGTTTTGAGATCAAAGATGAATCTGTATTTCAGAGTTTCTTCCCAAAGCCCAACAGACCCATTGATAGCATGTAACCAATGGCGAGAGCATCGTGAGATTTAATTTCCTCAAAATATACTTCCAATATATGAGGTTATCAAGGCAGCAGATGACAATCTAGGCCTTCAGAAATTGTCTAGCATTTCTGCCTCGGTCTTTGTTTTCTGGCACTGGAGGTCACGTGAAAGAGCAAAAGATAAGATTTTTTTTTTTTTAGACAAAATTTGTTTTAATTTCCTGTCTGAGCAGCTCAGAGTTTACCCATCTCTGGTTGTGCAGCATTCACTGCCAGCATCAGCATCCTGATGGGACTGTGCCACATCTGCACCCTATCCATGCAGTCCCCAATCTCAACCTAGAAACCTTTCATCTCGATCTTCAAGGTTTAGAGCATCAAGAAGGTAGTCCAGATTTAATATTTGGTACTAAACTTCAGATTCTTTAAATGTCCTGTTGTTTGATTACAGCATATCCTTTAAGAAAACTAAGTATAATTTTAGTAAATTACGGTTTGGTTAAAACCTCCTGTCACTTTATAGGAGGGAGTATAAAAACAAATATATACATACATTTCCCAAAGGCCCCATCTCAATGCAAAGCCCCCTCCTTGACAAGGTCTCCCTCTGTCAGTGCAGTGTCCCATTCTAGGCCTAACGATCCTCCATAAAATAAGCGAGTGACTCAATGAGCTTCTGTCCTTGCAGACTCAGCTTCCTGGCTTCTCATTCCCGTGCACGTACTTCTTTCTGTTTTCATCACTGTGTTCCTTCCTCCCTTTCTTTCCCTAAATACCATTTCCCCCTGATACTTCCGCTTTCTTATTTTTCTACAATCACAGCCAGGAATCCTACTTCAAGGAAACTTCTCCTGTTCCTGTCTTTTCCCACTGTCATCCCCCAACTTCAACCTCAGAAAGTCCCATGGACTTTCAAAATCAACTCCTAAGTGATGGGCACAGGATTAAGGGGACTGGCATGGGGACCAGCTGTGGAGAAAATTTGGGTTGATGGACCTATGAGGGAGAGATAAACATGGTGGGGGGGATGAGAAAAAGACTTGTGAGAGAGCAGTTGATGTTTATCCCCTTAGAAGTCAAACCACCATGTGAGGGAAGATTGGTTGTTAACCAGCTGAAAAACATCCTTGAACAAATTCTGAAAGGAGGTATAAATGTGAGCCAAAAACAAGAGGCAGGGCCTTTGGAGACTTGGGATAGTTTTGGCTGTTCATTGCTTCACTTCAAGATGCTCCTAGAGAGAACTGCTCGAGGGACGGCTTCGGGGCTCTGGCTGAGGTTCCGGGTTCTGGTTGCTCCAGGTTCCAGCAAAAGAAATCCTGCTGATTATGCCAGGAGAACCGTTCCTCGGAACTGGTAACCCTTATGTTTTCATTATTGTATTCTTTAATCTCCTTTTCCTATTGTTTAGGTTAGTCTGGTTATAAGTGAGGTACTGTTGGTTAATAAGTTCATAATAGTTGCTAAGAGCCTATAGACCTAGATCTGGAGTGCCACACTAAACACCTCCTCTCCCTACCCTAGCACTCCTTGCATGCACTCAAGAGACAGTGTACCCTGATGGCCGCAAACACAACCTTGTAACCACCCTGACTGTGACTCCCTACAAGGCCCCAGGCAGAGTAGTCCTCCTCGTGACTTAGATTCTTCATCCGTATCAAGACGAGAGTAATAGGTTTGTCCTCGCTGGGGCTGTGGTACAGATGAAATCCATGAGTTACTACATAGTAACAGTTTAAAACAGCACCAGGCATACATGCATGATTGAAAAACCTATGTCAGTGACAATGACAACAATCTCCTCCCCCACACAGAGGGGGGAGGGAGCTGAGGCTGCAGGCAAAGCTTACCAGCACTAACACAGAGACCAGAGGTTTGCTGCTCAAGAAAGCCTGCATCTGGCATGACCAGGGAGCAGGGAGAGGAAGAGGGGGAACAGATGAGCTCTGCGAAGCCCTCTATCTCCTCCTCTGGGGTGTATGCACTATTCAATAGTCAATAGGAGGACTGAGCCAAACAAAGTTACGAGCGGTAGGAATGAAAACTCAGAGAGATCCGAGAGTGCAGAAGACTGGTTCCCCGTCTCTCATGACTCATTAACAGCCTGTAGCTCTTCATCTAGGGATAGGACCTGATAGACTCTCCATACGATCAATACTAAATGGTCTCTGCTGGCTGAATTTATACATACGCATGTATGTATGTATGCAATATTTATGTAACAATAATTAACGATGAGTCATAAACTTTAGAGAGAATGGGGAGAGGGACATGAGTTGGAGGGAAAGAAGAAGTGTTGGAAGCATCTGAAGACAGTATTTATGTATGAAATCCTCAAAAAATTAAAAATTTGAATAAAAAAGTTTATGTAGAGAGATGGTAGAATAAACAATGTCTTCATGTTCAGTGATACATGAAGACTCTTCAGGGTTGCCCTGGGATGCATGGACCATGAGCCACGCCATGCCACTGGACTCTGGAGACTCTGAAAGGCCAGGGGATGCATTCTTCTCTGTGTTTTGAAAATAAGCAATCACTTAATGTCTAACATGATGTATAAGACATATCTCTGCTCATAAGTGGCAAGTGGTACAGAATCTTCCTAGGAGGCAGACACATATTAATCATGTTAAAGAGCCACGAACAGGGTATGGAAACTTGGGAAGGAAACGGATATATGTGTGTTAAGTAAACGATGCCATCTCTTGCAGAGTAGCAACTCTAAGGCAGACATTCCATGAGGTAAATGTGGCATGTTTAAGTTATTGTGCCCTATAGCTCACATGCTTCTCACACAATATAATAATGCCTGTAAGAAAATGCAAAGTAAGACCAAGATGGTAGAGAGGTCACCCTTGAGTTTTCACAGATCAGTACAAACACCTGGACCCCAACACATGGCCTATGAAATGCCAACAGGCAAGACAAGAAAAGGCAGGGGTCTGGAAAGGGAGAGCAGCCTGGCTTTACAAGACCAACCGACATCCTTCCTCCCCTTTCTTCAACGGAACCGGGATGGCATTTGTAGAGGCATCCTGTTCTACTCTTTTATAGGAAATGGGGAAACATGGCGATTCAAATCCTGCTAGGTCGGAAGTCTTATAGATTTCAGATTGCTAATGAAAGTGCTAAACAGCTGTGTGGGATATGACACCAAAGCCAACCCCTAAGCCAATATAGAGGAAACACAAAGGCATGAAAAAATAGCTAAGGTTTAAATGAGAGAAAAAAATCAAAACACTGAAAGAAAAACTACAATTTTAAATGGCGTAACAGAGACTAGATGAAGAATCTAATAGAAAATAAAAGCTCAAAGAAAATAAACCAGAGAGAACTGTGCAGGGAAAAAAAAATGACTGCAAGTTATTTTGGCTCCTACACAACAGGTGATGGTAAGGTGTCTCACTTCATGGGTCAAGTCCCCTGTGAGGTCCTGGGCAAGTTACCTAGCTGCTCTGATTAAACATGAGGGGAATGTCAACACCTCCACCTCACAGCATAGAGCACAGCACTGAGCCACCTGCCAGCTCCTAGAGTGCTCCCATTCAGCAGTGGTGCTAGCAATAACCATGTGTGGTATTAAGGGCACCCAACAGGGTTACCCAAAAAATCGAGATTCCACCAGCCTCCTTAGTTATACACTAAGCCCAGTAAAGCTCAGGTCTACACTATCGCCGGGTGCCTGCATATCAAGAAACACAATTACTTTGAATCACACTCCTTAAGTCTTCTATGCAAAACACAAACGCCCACAGGATGACAGATCAAGGAGTGGGTACGCAAATATAGCCACAGTCTAGTAAAGCAGAAATCAGTGGGTTCTGTAAGGGTTTCATGTCCCCCTCCAATGTGACATGCCAAATGTTGACACTCAATTCATCACTATCCTTCTACCTATCCACAATGCTTAAAGGCATCTTAACATACCCACTGAGGCTTGTGCCTGGCAGCATTTTAAAAGGGTCTCAAGTTTCAAGTGTGCAACTGGCAGAGACCCAGGCACCATGCAGCATTCTGCTTTTTAAAACAACTAAAGCTTGGGTCTTTAAAATCATCTAAAGCTTGACGTGCATTATGAAAGAACTTCAATAGAGACCACCCCACCTGTAAGAGCATAGCTAGGAGTGTAGGTACAATACCAGCATTCAGAGCCATTTCTGGTAAGGCACAATTACATTTAAACTCTCTTTGTGTGGCCTCTGCCAGAATGAAAAACCTCTTCCAACCTTTAAAGAAAAATCATCTTACAATAGATTCTAGTTTAGATAGCAATATAAAATGCAATGTCTCAAAGATCATTGTTTAAGCCAGGGTTAATTCCCAACACACTAAGAAAGTATACATCATTGAAAAGCAAGCTGGTTTGGGTTGGTTTGGGTTGGGTTGGGTTGGGTTGGGTTGGGTTTGGGTTTGTTTTTGTTTGTTTTTTTGTTGTTGTTGTTTTGTTTTTTGTTTGTTTGGTTGGTTGGTTGGTTTTTGAGACAGGGTTTCTCCTGTAGTCCTGGCAGTCTTGGACTCGCTTTTTAGACCAGGCCTCGAACTCACATCAATTCCCCTCCTTCTGCCTCCAAAGTGTTTGGATTAAAGGTGTGCACCACCAGAAAGGGGAGCTCTTGATGCCAGGCTCAAAATTAAGAGAACTGCAGAGGGTCTGGACTGAAGATGTGACTCTGTGGGTAAAAGCACACATTAAGAGCACTCTTACAGAAGTGAGTTCTGTTCCTCACAGCTCAGACCCACCTTTACCTTGAGCTCCAGGTAGATCTAACACCCTCTTCTGGCTTCCATGGGTACTGTGTACACACACCACACAAACACACACACACATAATTTTTTTTACAGAGACTGGGCACAGAGCTCTTCAGAGGAGCAGTTCTGAAACTGTGGGTTGTGACCCCTTTGGCAAACCTCTATCTCCAAAAATATTTACATTACAATTCATAACAGTAGCAAAACTACAGTTATGAAATAGCTGCAAAACTAATCTTGTGGTTGGGGTCACCACAACATGAATACCCATACTGTTTTAAAGGGTCACAGCATTAGGAAGGTTGAAAACCACCAAAATAGAGAAAATATGTCTAAGGTTGCCCAAGAGATATAAAAAGAAAGTAATAGTAATAGACAATAAAAACCCAGAGCAGCTTGAGCTGTGAATTGCAACTAATCTCTGCAAACAGGAGCTATGGTGTGTATTGAAGCACTTGCTTAGTAAATGACCACTGAACAGAGTATGGGGCACTTGAATACAGAAACCCTCATACAAATCCATGAGCGTCTCTTCTAGAAAACAGCTCTGCTCCTTTAGTAGCTGTTAAAATCACGTACTAACCAGTTCACGCTGGCAGAGCAGTTCCTTGATCATTATGTGACCAGGCTGAATTCAAAGATACATGCAGAAAACAGAGATAATCTCTAGCCTAGAGGAAACTAGTGTGCTTATCCAAGAAAGGGGAGACTGAATAAAACCATACATAGTTTAAAGTGAGGGAAAGAAAAAAAAATCTTTAAAACTAGAGAGCCTGGTCAAGTGGGTCAAAAAATAACTTTCAATTGCAGTCAAAACCATACATGAGTTCAGATTTTAATGTACCACAGCTATGTCCTTACTGCTCTTCCAATACATACCTTTACTTAAGCTGTAGTAGGGGTCTGCCTGAGGCAAGACTTTTTAATAGCAATAATAAAAATACTTAATAGTATTTAGAGCAAAGCATGTGTGGTCATGATGTTTTAAAGGGGATAAAGGAAAGGCAATTCTGAATGTCTGGAGTACATTTCCACGTGATAAAACCACCACACTCAAAAATGACTCGGAAGCTTGGGGGCCAGTCCATGAAGAGCAATATTTACTCAAAAAGCAGAAAGGAAGACTCAAAGTCAATGTGAGGGGGGAAAAAGGGGGACAACAAATTTTAATATAAAATAAAACTGTCAATTAGTGGTGAGAGTCTGGTGCCTGAAGGTTGAGGTTTATTTGTCTTCTTGGATACATGACCACCTCCTGAGAGTCAGGTGACACTTATTTTCACTAAATGCAAACATTCCCACTTGCTCTCTCAGACAAGGATGTCACCTCCACCCCATCCATCAGATTTCTTTTTCAGGACTCAGATCTATATTTTCTGAGAGAAAGGGAAGGATAGAGGAAGGAGTGGAGTGTTAGAGGCAACAACTTTCAATCCAGTGCCTCCCCTTTTCCTCCACTTCCTCCTCCCTTCCTCCTCTCGTCCTCCTCCTCTTCCTCATCCTGCTCTAAGCCTGTCCACTTTTCTCCCCTTTGCCCACTCCTGCTGCTTTTCATGCCCAAGCACCCATCCCCCTCTACTCAGCACATCTGTTTCCTACTTCAACCCCCTGCCCTTACAGTATGGTGTTTGTGGTTTGCCATTCCTTGAAGTTTCCAGAACACTGTCATGGGAAATGATGTACTTTTCACAGGGCTAGCCCAGCAACCAGGAGGATGTATCAGTTCACAACTGATCTTGCCTTTCAGAGAACTCTGCAATGTCTGAAGCCACATTTTGTTGGTGGCATCTTCTTCATAATTTGAATGAAAGGATGTTATTTAATCTAGTACGTAAGGTGCCACAGCCACCCCCAACCCCCACCCCCTGGTAAACACAGCCCTCTCTATAAGAAACTTTCCTTCCCCAAATGTCATGATATCGAACAGCTACAGGAAGGAAGCACGTTCTCAGCAATGTGCAGGACGTTCCCCTAACACTAAAAATGCTCAAGTGGGGACCCTACTCAGAGATCTGGCTGCCCCTAGAGCACAGGTCAGTTGGGGAATTTGAGGTTCTCTTTTTGACTAGGTCTTGAACAAACCTGATAAGCATTTTCAATGGGAAAACCTGTAGTAAGCTATAACAACTGACCCGAACACACAAAGACAAGTTGTTTTCAAGAAAGTTCCTTCAAGCAGCTACAGGCATTTATAGCACTCATTATGTAGGTCTGGTGTATCAATAAACACAGGTACTAATACAAAAAAAAAATCTTAATAGAAAAAAAACACGAAGAAAGAAGAGGAGAAAGTCTGGTTTTTCAAAAACATTTGTTTATAAAGAAGGTGTGTTAGTTCTTTTTCTGTTGCTATGAAAAACATCTTGTCCAAGACAAGTTACAGAAGAAAGGTTTCATTTAGGCTTACAGTTCCAAAGGGAAGAAAGTTCATCCCCATCAACGTGGGGATGCGTGGCCAGAAGCAGGCGTGGCAAGTGGACTAGCAAGCTAGCAAATCTTAAACCCCAGCATGAAGAACACAGAGCATGGCTTTAGAACCTGAGTCTGTCCCCAGTGACATGCTTCCTCCAGTAAGGCCACCCTTAGTAAGACAAGCATCTGAACCTGTGCGGTTCTTGTTCAAATCACCACAGGGAGTTTACGTGACACATGTGGAGGTCAGAGACCACTTTTTCTTCCACAATGTCTACTGTGTGGGTCCTGAGGATCACGTGCAGGCTTGGTGGCAAACACCTGTAACTGCTGAGCCATCAGCCCAAGTGTGTATGTTTACTAGGCCAAGATGTCCTAATTGGCTCGGAATTTTAATGATAGATTCCGTGGGTACACCATAAAATGAGGGAATACTTCCACATGGCCCCTTTCAAATCCACATGTTACTTTCCAGTACCCACCACTCCTCGAAAGTCACAGCCTTCTGTGATAACTGCCTATGTCTAATGTACTAAGAGCCTAGGAACCCAGATTACAACTCTAATAATTTTAGGAAGAAAACAACAATAACAACAACAACAAAACAGGCAGAACATATGTCTTCTGAATAGAAAAACATCTCAAAGGCTAGTGATATAAAATGTAGCTACTTGCAGACAGGCTTGATTTTTCAAAGTATTTACTTATCAGAATCAGAAGTCAGCATGTTAGCATACTTTTCTCAAAGGGTCAGACTGTAAATATTTTAGGCTTTATAGGCTAAGAGGCAATACGTAAAACATTACACATATGGACATTATATGGTCATTTCGTAAGTAATCCTTGAAAGGGTAAAACCAGGCAGCCATAGTGGCGTAATTCCAACACACAGGAGAGTGAGGTGGGGAATTCACCTTGAGTTGGAAGCCAGCCCGGGCTACAGACAATGTAAGGAAGACCCTGCCAAAAAAAATTAAGCTCCAAAATAAACAAATTGACTAATCAACAATATTATTATTTCTTAATAGAAGGCCAGAGTTTGGGAAACAAATCTGGCGTTTGGTGCTATAGTTTGCTGACTCATAGGCACATCAGTAAAAATAATTTTTACTATGACATTTCAGCGTGCTTTTCTCCTTTTTCTACAAATTGCTCATGTGTTTATACTTTCTCTTTGGTGAGGAAGGCATCCTTTCTTTCTGAAAAGATGTATCCGTGATGCACCTTCTACAAGCACCAATTACCCATTTCACTCCTCAGTGACCTCATAGATTTACAGCATTCAACAGGCCCTGTACAAGATGTGACCAGAATTCAAGCACGGTGGTGCATGCCTGCCATCCAAGAACTCAGGAGTCTGAAGCAGGAAGATTGCTGCTGTTTGAGACTCTTCTAAGCCATATGGAACCATGCCTTGATTTTTTTACATTAAAAACAAAGATGTACTAAGGAGTAAACATCAGAGCCTTTTTGAAACTTTGAAACACTTTGTGCAATATCAAAGATTTCTTTTTCTGCTCTAGTTTGCCTTCTGTTGCTCTGATAAAACACTGACAAAAACCAACTTGGGAAGGAAAGGGTTAACTTCATCTTGTGGGGCAAAGTTCATTGTTAAAGGAAGCCAGGGCAGGATCTCAGGCAGGGGCAGAGGAAGAAACCATGGAGAAAAAGGCTCACACTCAGCACCTCTCTTAGACCTCTCTCAACTCCATGTGCCTAAGGATTGCACCTCCCACAGTGGGCTGGACCGTCCTACTTCAATTAGCAATCAAGAAAATGCCCCACAGACAGACCCACAGGTCAACTGAGGTTCCATCTTCCCAAGTGTGTCAATCTGGCTGGATTAACCATCACAATGTCCCAGAACGAGCAGTCAGGAGACGGGAATCCTGGTGTGTGGTCTACTCTTGATCAGGCTAAAATACGTGGGTGTGCTTAGGGGTGCTTAGGAATAAGGTGCCTAGAATACACATGCCTCAAATTGAATCCACGGCCCATCTCTACTTGCTCTGAAAAACTGGACCAGCTGCATAACCTCTCTAGATTTCAACTGCCTTACCTGAGAGAAGAAAAAAAACAAAAAACAACATCCGCCTCATTAGTAAATGGGACTCTCTTAGAAAAATGGCTGGTGTGAGGCCTATGTAACCCCATTTCTGAAAAGGAAGCTCCAGTTTTAAGGGAAAGAGACCTGGGCGTGAACCCCTGTTTCAGACAGCCCACAAGAATGTGCTTCAGTCAACTCTCCTCTGATGATGTTTGGCCATCACCCCATCAACAGACAGACAACTGGGGTGGGCAGCCAGGACACCTGGCCTGAGTTTTACATATGAGAATAAGATAATGATAGCTACAAGGGACCAAATATTATGTTATATGAGGTTAATTAAATGAGCATGGGGGGAGAAGGAAAGGGGTGAGAGGTACCCCAGAGAGAGACAGAGACAGGAAGAATAAGAAGAGAGAGAGGAGAGAGAATGAGGGAGTAGAAAGAGAACAGGGAGAAAGAGGGAGTAGAGAGGGGGTAGAAAGAGACCACGAGGACAGGCTTTTCTTTTATATGGCCCTGGGCAGGGCCACACCCCGATGGCAGGTAAGCAATGACATCACAGGTAGGCAGACTGAAGCAGAGCCCTAACATTCCTAGTTTTTCCTATCACTAAAAAATGAGGGATAACAATTGAGATGGAATATGAATAAATTAATGGATTGTTTCTATATAAGGTAAGTTAAAGTATATAAATGTAGGTTCATTGGAAGCAGCTTTTGGCTGCCATGTAAGGGGAAAGAGAGAAAGAAAAAGCAATAGCAACAAAAATGTCCAGATTATATAGTGAAGGGGAAGGAAAAGTTCTGCCGAGGAGTTTTGGGGAACCTGGAGCTGTTTGTCCCACGCCTGGAGCACATCAATTCAGCCTTTTGCAAATGGAAAAGAGGCAGCTTAACTACTTCCTGCTGACAGTAGGGCTGCGACAGGGGGTTTAAAAGGCTGAAATGTTGGCCAGGTTCCGGAAGAACAGTCTGCTGTCTAGGGTCTGAGAACATCTGTAGCTGGGAAGGGCAATGCAGGTTGAGCTAGGAGGAGCAATGCAGGCCCAGCTGGCACAGTTTCTGAGGTTGGACAGGAGCACTTGTGGGTAGCTGCGTAGTGTGATTCCATTCCTCCGTATAGCTCCGCCCACCGTGCTTTTCCTAACATTGTTGGCCCTTCTTCGAGGAGGCATTTCTGGTGGCGATACCCCAACAGAAGGAGTGATACCCATCAGATTGCCCTTGGTAAATAAGAACCGCTAGAATCCTCTCTTTCCATCACGGACAGCCCGCCTGCCTGCAGAACCGCACCCTAATCTCCTGATTCAGGCTTCTTCATGCACGCACTGGCTGATTGGTGAGTTTTTCCCCTTTACTCAATGTAAACGCTTCAGCTGGCTGGAGAGATTGCAGGCCCTCTCTTATTCACTGGGAGCGGAGGTACCCAACCACAGTCTTCACGACTGAGGCTAGTTCTGCTCTCTGACCTACAACTAGGACAGTTCCCACTGGGTGAGAACTGACATAATTGCCCCCTACCTCCACCCCGGCCCCCGACTCTCTCCCTAGCCCCCACCCCCCACCCCCCACCTCTGAATTTAGCACCCGCCTTAAAGGCTTCTAAGCTTACAGGCCTCTGTAACCAAACCTGGCCTCTATATCCCTTAGAACATGGGTCAAAATGGCCAATTAATGGCACACTAAATCCCAATATTTTACGGGATCTTTCTACCTCCTGCCGAGAATTGGGACGATGGAAAGAGGTACTCTATGTTCAAGTCTTGTCACTTATTCACCCCAAACCTTTCCTTTGAACCTCCTGTTCTCCCGCCCAACTCATTCTAGCTGTTGACTCTGAGCCTCAGAAATCTTCTACTCTCTTCGATCAGGCCAACAAACCCCTACCTATGTGCCGCCAACCTACAGGTCCTCCTAAAGTCTCCTCTCCTCCTGAAGGCCCTTCTCCCCAGGCTGGCTCTTCCTCTTCACCCCTACTTCAATCCGCCCTAGCCCTAACAGTCCTGCCTTAGCCCCGCCGCCAATAGCGTTCACCCCTCCTACTACTCACTCTCACTTTGCAGCAAAGCCCTGTTCCCCTCTAAGCCGGCTTCAGTTCTTCCTTTGCAGGAAGTCACAGGGGTGCACGGCTTAGCTAGGGTGCATGCTCCTTTCTCATTATCTGCCCTGTTCCCCTCTAAGCCGGCTAAAGTTCTTCCTTTGCAGGAAGTCACAGGGGTGCACGGCTTAGCTAGGGTGCATGCTCCTTTCTCATTATCTGAGCTCTCCCAGGTAGAAAATAAATTGGGTTCTTATACTTCCAACCCTACCTCTTCCATTGAACAATTTCAGTACATCACTCAGTCCTATGACCTTACCTTCCATGGTGTACATACAATACTAACCAACAAACGTACGACCTGAGGGATGCAGGCGAGCTTGGGGACAGGCAAGAACACATGCAGATGAGAATTCACGAGATGAGATCAAACTAATTCGAGGCACCCAGTCGGAGCTGAGGCAGTTCCTGACCAAGATCCAAACTGGAATTATAATACTACAACAGGTATTTTAGCAAGAGACCAATCCATGACCTGCCTACTGGCTGGTCTCTGCAAGGCTGCCCTTAAAGCAATAAATTTTGAAGAACTCCAAGGGGTCATTCAAGAAAAGGATGAAAGTCCATCTCAATTCCTAGAGCTCCTGAACAAAGCCCTCTTACAATATACTAATTTAGAGCCTGAAAATTCAGAGAGTGAACAACCCCTAATAACCTATTTCTTTTCCCAGAGCTATCCTGACATCAGGGCTAAACTTAAAAATTTGGAGAGGGGACCCCTAACTCCACAGATAGAAGTCTTAGCGCTGGCATTTAAGGTGTACCATGGGAGACATGAAAAGGCCCATAAACAGAAATACCAAATGCTGGCCTAGGCCATCTGACCAGCCCAGCTGACTATCCCTGCCTCCTGGAGCTCAAGGATGAAGACCACCAGCTTCCTGTTATAAATGTAGTCAAGACGGCCATTGGGCCCAGGCCTGCCCAAAACCTGCAGGCCACGAAAGCCTTCCCCATGGTGACATCAAGAGGGACACTGGGCTGATATTTGCCCCTGTCTCTTTCATGATATGGTGACATCACTCTCAGATTGCCCTCTGGCCAATGCCCTTACCAAACTGTCACAGGAACTTCTCCTTGATCGGGTAAAACTCTTGCCACTCGCCCTCTTCAGGCTGCGGGCTCTCCCTAAGAAACCTGTTTCTATTTCACCCTTTCAGCTTATCATAGAAAACTGGTTCTAACTCTCGGTTTTTCACCAAAATCCTCACTCCTCCCTGATCATCTACTTTCCCCCTTACTCCGTCATCTCTGTTCCCTACTGTGGGGACTTTACTGACCACCATCTACCTTGCCCACACCCTAATCCCTGTCCATCTCCTGTCAACATGGGAGATCAGGTCCTTCTCTCTCCTCCTGATCTCCTCACAGCTAAAGAGGGTGGTCTTTGTCTCTTCCTCCAAGAAGAATGTTGCCTTTACATCAACCAGTCGGGTATAGTAAAAGGTAAGGTCCAACAACTTCAGACAGATCTCCAACAGCAAAGGGCACAGCTAGAGGCTTCTAGGCTCTGCACCTTTGAGAATCCCATATGGACATGGATTTTACCCTTCCTGACTCCTCTTCTGCTTGTTTTTCTGGTCTTGCTGTTCACACCCTGCTTTATTAAGTACTTCTCTACATTCCTCCAACACCAGATTAAAAAATCGCTAACCAAACTTTTAATGAGTTGATTTTACAGGGTTAGTTGCCATTAAACAGAGAACCAGATGCCATTGGACAATCAAACATGCCCTGATGGTGTGAACTAGTACATCCTGAGAAAGACAATGGCCTTTGTCAGCAGCAAGTAGCCTGCGGTACAAGGCTCCACCCATATTCCTTTCTCCTACCATCACTCCTATTGGGATAATCTGATGTATTTTGATGTTAATTACTGTTTGTTGTCTGACCCACCTTTTGTTTAATAAAAAGCCATCCCACCTGGGCAGGGCAGAGAAGATAGGTGGGGCTTTGAGAGAGAGGACTGCCTGGAGGAGGGAAAAGGAGAGAGACCTGAAGTGAAGAGAGGAAGGCCGCCATGGGTTAGCTGAAGGAGAAGCACATGGCCGGCGTGGATGGAGAATCCGGCCCAGATGAAGAACATTAACAAGTATTTGGGATTATGGATGAGAGGTAGCTTGATAGAAGTTATTGGAAGCAGATGACATGGGATTGAGACAGGGATCTCATTCCTGCCCCACTATGGGAGGTAGTTTAGAAGATTGATATCTGTCCTGCCCCAGGTTAACGAAGGCTATTTAAAAATATAACAAGTGTCTGTGTCTTGATTGATTGCTATCCAGGCCTACAGGTGATACAGATAAATCTTATAAACAATAACTCCCCGTCTGGTTCTTCATTTCTTTTTTATAATAACCAAAAATGAAGAATGTTGGTAATCAGGCAGCGATACAGTCACCCCTAAAGGTCCTGATGACGGTAGGAAAACAGGCAACACCAAAGCCACTCCAGAAGCATGTCAGAGGAAACAAGTCACCACCCGCTGGCAGGGCTGAGGCCCCCTAGGCCATGTGTGCACCCTCTGTGCATGTGTATGCACTTCCTGAGCATGTGCTAGGTAGTGAGAAATTGTAAAATTATAAAATGTAAGACCTGAGGCTTCTCCCAGTTCTCGTTACTGCTAGCCTCAGGAGTTCCACCCTAGTTCCCAGAATAGCTACATGTGAGCTCCCAACTATCAAAGGTCCCATACGGTTTCCAGTAACCGCTCTAGAGACCCACACCCAAGCCCCCACAAAGAGCTTCCCAATGCCAGATGTCCTAATGTCCATATGGTCTAACTTGATAAGCAACCCCACCTGCTTTGTGGGTTTAGCCTTTAAAAACTAGCCTGTAACAGCTACTCGGGGTCCTTCGCCTCCCGAGTGCTGAGGGACCCTGACACATCAACAATTGGGACTTCTGATGTGTCAGTAATAAATTTTAGCTATATCTCCAGCCTGTGTGACTTGAGTGGTCTCTCGCGGCGACCCCCTTCCTGAATTGGACTCCAGGGTCCAACAGTAGCTTATAAAAGGAAGTCCTCCCATTCCTCTCTCTATCTTCCCTTGTGTGTCTCCAGAGACTGCCTCTGTATTCCCTAATAAACCTCTTAAGTGGATCTGCTGCGTGGTGTGATTCCATCCCTCCATACAGCTCCACCGGCTTTATCCTAACACTGAAAAAAATATGGTTGCTTAGCTACTAGTTTGAACAGCCCCTGACTTCTGACATAGCCTCAAGAACACCTACGAGTTTGGGCAGGTTTGAACCAGTTCAGAGAGCCCCTAGCCCCGGACCAGAGCCCTAACCAATCCCAGATGTACTTGTACTCTGGCCCCTGATCTGCGCCAATAGAAGTAAAGATTATCTAACCCACCTTGGAGCTCCTCTTTCTGGCCTTTAAAAGAGGCCTGCACATTCCCCTCTGGGTCATCGCCATTTTGTTTGAGTGGCTGATCCCTGCATGCTGGAATAAAGGCTCTTTGCTTTTACATAGGACTTAGGACTCCTGGTGGTTTTGAGGTCCTTGAGATCTAAGCATAACAGCTAGCACTGGCTGATTCTAGTGTATGTATGCAGTAGATGTTATACACCATTAAAGCTAAGTTCCTGGGAACTTCAGTGTCCTTCCTGGATTGTGGGGGAGCATTGAGTGAGCATGTTCCATACACTATCATGCCTCTCCAACAGCAAGAAGAGGACCTTGGCATAGCCGAGCCTGCCACAACTCCCTCTGGCCACTGCCTATGAAACACAAAGAGATAGTCCCACTACAAGTGCTTGCAGCCCTTGTGGCTGAGGTTGTCTTTGTGGTGTTTTAGTAAATCATGATTGTGATAAAAACACGTTTGCTACCAGGAGAACACTGTTCAGAGGACCATTGTTCCTTGGGTGATGAGGACAGCAAGCAGCCTCTCCATGCACAACCTCCCAGCATTCTCTGCCCTTCCCCAGCCTCTTACTCTACAGCAATCTGTCACTTGGTTCCTTTCTCAGCAGCTGGAAATGCCTTATGTCTAACGGCCTCCTGGGGCTCTACCAGTCTGTTACTGTAAAAAGCAGCCAATTAGACTCATTAAAATCAATATGGGGTAAGACCTGACCCATTTCAAAGTAGTATACAGCATTCCAACTTTAAAGAACGTATTAGGGTCTGAAGACAACACAAAAGATCCAAACAGAAATTAATTATTGGTGTACATTCCCTATGTCATCTGAAATGGAAGAGTAAAAGCTATGAAATCCTTGCTGTGGATATGTTGTGTTGTTAACTTGGACAGAGATGGGGTGTTTTCTGAAATATTTCATTGGCATTCATTCCCCATGAAGTGTTTGGAGAAGGTGAAACTTATTGAGAAGAAAGAGAATCTATTGCATTGGCATCTGTCAGCGAAAACCCCATATAACCTCAAGAGATACTACAGTCAAAATCAAATGTTTACTCCAAAAAGAGGCACAGAGGTGCACTATGACATTCTAGCATATATTAAAATGCAGGTCATCAAGTGAGTGTGTATACTGAAGGTTTGGTGGACAAAAAAATTATAAGGTTTGCATAAAAAAAAAAAAGCTGCAAGTGTCAAGTGACCAATTGTGACCAATGCTTTGTGTGCGTAGACAGAACTTCACTGTCATTTTCTTTTCCACACTCCAACCCTGGCTGCAGGATTTCGACAAACCCAAGACATCCAAAGTTTGTCCTCAGCCTTCACGTTCTCGCTGGTAATTCTCACCTACCCACTGCCTCAACATCCGCCTTCCCGGGGACTCACAGTGATTCTTCTTCCCTCCTTGAAGCTCCCAGCATGCACTTAGTGCGCTGTTGATGTCTTAACTACAAGCAGAGATTAACTATCCCTTCAATCTCCATGGTTGCCACCCAGATGCAGACTATTGGCCACCAAAAGAACAACAGTATCCTTCTAACTTTACCCTCTGACTTTGTCTTTTCCTAACTCCTCTACTCATATTGTACACCACACACCCCAGGACAAATGCTTTGAAAGACTCACTAGAGTCCAGTAAGTAAAAGCCAATCACTGGGTCTAGGACTCAGAGTTCTCAATCTAATCCCAAAGCTGTTGTGGGATGTTTTGTGCACTGTGTATTCAGATGCTGATTTCTGTGCCCAGAGATCTGGTTGCAGTCCAGACATGAGCATTGTCATTACTATTGAAGAATCTCCTGTCTCAGTGTTGTGTAAAAATTGTTCTCCATCATCTCTGATTGGTTAATTAAAAAAAAAACTGAACAGCCAATAGCTGGGCAGGAGCATGGAGGCAGGACTTCCGATCCAAGTTAGGGGGTCACAGACGGAAGAAGAAGAATGTGGCCATGAGATTGCAGCCCTGAAAAGGTAGCCATGAGGAGGTTACCAGGAGATAGTTGCCATGAGGACATGGATGGAGCAGGAGCAGCCAGGGTGAGACTAGCTGATGGTAGGTAATGGGGCACCTGGCTGGGAAGTCGTCTAAGCCAGCATAGTCCAGTTAGAATAGATGAGTATCTGTCCAGCTATAGTGCTTTGAAGCTTATTAACAAATACAATAGACCTCCGTGTCATTATCTGGGAGCTAGAGCAGGCATTAAAAGCACATACTTTAATTTCATACAAACCTGTTCAGGTGTTCCATCACCTTTTGAAAGGCAAAGTATCCGCTGCTCCAAACTCACTTTTCTAAAAACCCTGACCTAATTCTTACACCTGTGACTTGACTTGATTCACTAACTATGCTTCTTTGCCATTAGACTCTTCTGCCGCAGCAGTAGCAAAGGCCCATAAAGGGAAAATTATTTCCTTCTGGTCAAAAGAGTAGAATCTCCAGCCTGGGGGCAGAACAGCACTCCAGCTGGGCAGGTCACCTAGCTAAGGAACCACTCCTTAGGAAAATGAATCTGTCCTAAGCCAGGCTAAAGAGACTGGAAAGATAGCTCAGCAGCTAGGAACACTTGCTGTTCTTCCAGGACTCAAGTTCAGTTCCGAGCACCCATTCTGAGAGATTCACAAATGCCTGCAACCCCAGCTACAGGCAGGCCTGTGCCCTCTGTGGATACTTGCACTCACATATAGGTACAGACAGAGACACAGAAACAAAAATAAGACTTTAAAGCAGGGGCCTGGAGAGATGGCTCAGAGGTTAAGGGCATTGACTGCTCCTCCAAAGGCCCTGAGTTCAATTCTCAGCAACCACATGGTGGCTCATAACTATTTATAATGTAATCTGATGCCTTTTTCTGGCCTGCAGGTGTACATGCAGGCAGAGCACTGTATTCATAATTAATAAATAAGTAAGTATTTTTCTTTTAAAAAAGACTTTAAAACAGAGAGAGGATGAGCAATTATCCCTTAATGAGATAATGTAGTTTTTCTTCCCACAATTCCCGTCCCCTAATACAGTGACTGTAGATTCTCTTAGGTCAGCCTGTTTCTCTGACTCTTGACTCAGAAAGATGTAACTTTCCCTTTTTCTTCTTTTTTTTCATCTCTTTTGGAGACTGGCCCAAGCCTAAGTATGCTTTCCCTAGTGCTCTTCACTTTTTCACTCTTTCTCTGAAGTTCTCTTCCCCTAAGGTGGCTGCTCACCTGCCCTGGAGCTACTTACAAGCAGCATGGTTTTCTCTCTTCCTAGTCTCTAGCCGCTTCTCTAGGAGGTTGCCAAGATTCTAGCCGGTCTGCCCTGCAGTTGTCTTTTAACCTTGAATAAAACTGTCCCTGAGCTTCCCTGTGAGTCCGTTCTTAAATTCTTCTATCCATAAGACCAAGAGGCCCAAGAGAGGACCCCAGTTTCTCCAGGAACATGTGATGACTTTGGGGGGAACCACCCAAAACATCTGCTAAGACTTCCTGCTCTTGGGGAGCAGCCCTGGCACGAGTGAAGCCAGTCGCCAACTCTGCTCCCTTTATTTTTTATTTTTTAATCACTTACAGGTTTATTGACAGTAACTTTACAAAATTTATTCATGGTATCTGATGTTACAAACTCTAGGGTGTTTGAGATAGGCAGGATCCTTGTATGTAACTGCATAAACCCCATTTTCTGAGCTCTCTTAATGGCTTTTGTTATTTCTTTCTGTGTCTTTCCACAAAGACCTTTAAATTGGGTGGCATCTAAGTGTTACTTAGTGTCTTCTGCGGGAACAACCTCGAGCAGCAATGCAAGTCTAGAGCCAGACTGAGCAGCAACAGCTCCAACACTTGTTGCATGTCATTTGGGGACAATAACTCCCTACTTTGAGTCTTCATTTTTTTTACCTATAGAATAAAAGGTGGTAACAGCATTCACTTAGTATAGCACAGAGCACACAAAGTCAGCATTAGGAAGTCTGTTTTAAAATCACAAGATTGACATGTATACTCTCATAGTATCATGAATATCTGTATGCAACATGCTCACAAAATACACTACTAAGAAATTCTCTACGTATTTTAAATCATTTCCAATCATTAAAATATTTTCTGAATAACTACGGGCAATATTGGAGAATATGCATTGAGTAGTGATGGGTTGTTTGTTTGTTTTTTAAGTTCTATGTTAAGAAATAAGGGATTGTTTCTTATAATACATGGGAGAATGAAATTTTATAAAGGACCCTGTACATGAAATGCTAAGTTTGTGTGCTTGGAATCTTTTCTGTGATGAGCCTTGTGAGTGGAAATAGAATGTACTGACTCTGTAGAGTCAGAATTAGATATGCATACATCAGCAAATTGTAGTGTAGTCAGCAGAACTAAGGACAAGCATGTTAAAGGAAATGAGGCCACATGATGGGGGTGGGGAGGGAATAGTCCATCATGTAGAAAGTTGAGTGGAGGTATACGAGGGGATTTGAACCATCAGTAAAAGACTTAAAGCTCAAGAATATCAAAGTGACAACCTTGGCCTTGGTGGCTCTTCCACTGGCCTGGGGACTTCTTAGAGAGATAAACACTTAACCAGGAATTCACATTGTCTGCTTCTCACTGCCTCTGCACAGCACAGAAGACAAACTTAGATCCTGTGTCCTGAGTTTTGCTAGCCGTGGGCTGTTAGCAACACTGGCCCCAGTAACTTGAGTGTTGTTCTGCTTGTGCTATCAAAGAAAGGCTAGCAGCCCCAAGAAATCGGCACAGGACATCAATAGCCAGAGCAACAAAAGACAGATTCTTCCCATCAAGCACCTTAGAGTAGGCAAGGCCAAAGACTCTGCTCTAAGAACCCCTTAAGAAATACAAGTATAGTAAACATAAAAGTGTTGTAGTAATATATGTTGCCTCTTCAGTGAGGACAACAGAATTTTGGGGTAGTTTACATGGAGCAGAGTGCAGAAAAGGCTTGAGTACAAGGTAAGCCATTATCACATCAAGCATTGTCTTATCAAATCAACCCATATGGAAATAGAAGACACAGTGAGTTAATACTACGTCTTGTCCCACACTTCACATGTCACTTGGAGCTCCTGGCTATGATTCTAGTGTTCCAAATAAGTGGAGATCATCGCATTTATGTTGTTATTGTTGTTGTTGCTGCTGCTGCTGCTCCCTGCTACACAAAGAGGTGATTTCACCCTTGGTCTTCTCCAGGCCACAGAAAAACAAGAGAACACTAAGCAAGCCACTCTGCCTCCTGTACAATTCTTGCCAACTCCCGAGGGCCTGGAACAGTGGACTGTAGGAGGCCTAGAGATGGGATATCTGTGAGGTCCTGCCTCTGCCTGAAAATGAATCATAAAGCCACTAGCACTCCATTCCCCCAGCACTGCACCACAGCTCCAGCCTAGCTGAACTACACATAACGAAAAAGAAATCAGGAACACGCTAAAGTTAAAACCTCAAATATATTTTAAATCCTGGTTTAAGTTCGTTTCAATTAGCAGAGGTCAGGCAGTTTCTATATTCATGCTGAGTTATTCTTACTGGTTTAATAACAAAAGCAGTCAGACATATTGTTCTACTAAAAAAAAATTTAAATAGTGCAATAGAAGTGCATTCTCAGCCTCAGTAGAGAACATGGAAACAGCTTCCAATGAAATTTGCCTTAAAGGATAATTAGAGAAGGAAATAACCCAGACTTTTGGTTAGAGGAAACAACGATTTGCGCATTATACGTTTTATAGGTCAGAACAACAGATCAGAAACAGCTTTTATTTTCTAGCTTGCTGATGTCTTACAAAGAACGCCAGTGCAGCAAGAGAAAAGTGAGGCACATATTTTGAGATGCTCTCCCTTACCCAAGTCCTGCCTACAAATGACCTTTTTCCCCCATTGCCCCATAATATGGCTTCGTTGCACAGAACTGTTGGTCCTCAGACCCAGAGAAGCAGCTGAAGTACCTTCTCAACCAAAATGGACTTGACCTCCAGATTCTCCCAGCATCCCTCAGTCTCTACCTGCAGTGAAGACCAGTGAGCTGCTCACCACAAATGTGCACTTACATACTTTAACTTTTCTTGAATTAGCTCATTTCAGTGCTTCAAACATGTTTATTAAGAACACTCTAGCAAAGACGTTCCTAGGAGGGGGACATAATGAAATGATTCAAGAGCTGAGAATAAGTCAGCCTGACTCTAAAACCATCTCTACCACTTGCTACCTACGTGATACCAGCAAGCTTTCTGATGTCCTATGCCCTTCAGTTCCCCCAAGTAAGATGGACAAGTAGTAGCACCTACCTCTCAGAACATGGGCCTCTCCATCTGAGTAGAACAGTCCACTGAGGTCCTTACCTGGCTGGCTCCTTTCCCATCGAGGTCTCAGTTGGTGACCATAGCCCTGCAAGATACCTTTCCTAACTGCCACACTGGAAACTGGTCTCACCCAAGGCAATGTGCTTTACTCTCTTTTCCATAACACTTCTCTATTTGTCCATCTATTTCTCACAATAGAAATCAAGCCAAACTATTGGTTATCATTCCATACTTTCAAATGGATATTCAATTTTTTTAAAACTTTATGCACTGAGTACCACACATAGTGGCGCACATCTGGAATACCAGGACTCCAGAGGAAGATGTCAAGCTTGAGGCCAGCCTAGGATACATATATATAAAATTTTGAATAGATAGATATATTTCAAATATATGTATGTATGTATGTATGTGTGTATGTACGTATGCATGTATGTATGTATGTATGTATATATGTGTGTATATATGTGTGTATGTATGTATGTATGTATGGAATACTAAGTAGACTCTTTCTCAAACACACAAAGAAATGATTTCCCTAACTTATAAATAAATGAATTAACAAAATGAATGAGGTGCTCTTAAGAATTCAATGGAGTCACCATAAAACATCTACACAATGTCAATCACTCAGGTACTTCTGGAAAATGTTGAACTATGAATAATTAATGAACTTAAAGTCACAGTTCTTCCCATACTATCTAAAATGCCCTGTCTTGCTAATATCACCAATGAGCACCCCCTGTGCTTTTTCAGCAGTATGCTTGCTGGTCAACAGACTTTGGGAAGGCTCTTGGGAATAGAATGAGTCCTGCTAGTCCTCACCATGTGTTGGCTGGAGGCTCCACTCAACTGATTTCCACACCAACCCCCTCACAGGTCAATGTGCTTCATCAGTGCATGCAAGCTGAAGAGTCAAGAGTCTACACGGAAGACAGTAACAGGCTCATGTATTCTATAAGTAGCATTTGTCAGCTTCTAATGTGTAAATGCGCAAACCATGACCAGTTATCAATGGCTTAACAGCAGGCTCCCCAAATTCCTAAAAAATTTAATAGACCTCACAAGCTACTACAATCTTCTCTTGGGAAAGGAGGATCTTTTAAACATCTAAACTATGTTTGTTAGATTCAAATTTAAAGTGAATATTTTCTTACACAGACAAGGGTTTTATATATTGTCTGTTCATTATACATGTCCATTACCTCAGGTTTTTTTTCCTATGGAAGAGACCAGGAACAGCTTAGCTGGGTCTTTTGCTTCACAGTGTCTCATGCTCGTCATTTCATCTGAAGGCAACTGTGGCTGTCGGCAGTTTCCATTGTTGGCTCCTGTGAGTAGCCCCTCTCTTCACTGGACGTTGGCTGGAGGTTGCCCTCATATCTCTACCACCTGATCTTTCTACACAGCAGCTTGTTTTATCAAAACACTATGAAGGCAACAGGATTTGCTTGTATGGCAAATGTTTCAGTCTTGTGTAACCCTATCATGGAAGTGGCATCAAGAGCCATTGTTTCCGCCATATGGTGGTATCTTTTAGACGCAAGTCTCTAGAATGAGCCAGTCCTCAAGAGAAGGGAAACACACGAGGGTGTAAATTGCAAGCGGTAGGAACCACTGGGGATCATATTAGAAATCTGCCCATCACATCTACACTCCTAGAATTCAGATGGAAAGAGCAGGCCCAACAAAACACCTTTTTAAGTAGTATAATATAAAACCAAGCCATGTGGTTTCCAAAATATGGGACTAAGGCCTCATGAAAATAAAATAAGGGAGATAGAGGACTTTAGGCTTGAAAATACCAAAGTCTGCTAAAATATCCTAAGCAAATACAAACAATATTAGAGAAACTTTATGGGAGCATTGGCATCTTAGCCAATCTCAACCAGGAGCCACACTTTCTTTTTTCAAAAGAGATTTATTTATTTATTATTATGTATACAGTGCTCTGACTGCATGTACATCTATAGGCCAGAGGAGAGCATCAGATCACATTATAGATGGTTGTGAGCCACCATGTGGTTGCTGGGAATTGAACTCAGGATCTCTGGAAGAGCAGTCAGTGCTCTTACCCACTGAGCCATCTCTCCAGCCCTATTTTCTTAACACTAAACACGGGACTGTTGTGGAAGCTTTGGTTTACATGTAAACATGTTTTTGTTTTAATCCCAGATGTGGGATATGGGGGCTGCTCCAGTTTGCCCACCGCTGATAACTGCCTCATGAGAAGGCTTGTGATCTTTGTCAGCTGGGAACTTCCATGTGTGCGGGCGAAGTCTTTGCCAGTGGGAATAAATGCCAGACCCAGAGAGAGACTGGGGGGCAGGGGTCTGAGAAAGAAGAAGGCTGCTGGTGTTCCCCCACCCCTGCTGCTCCTGGTTGCTGTTGATGCAGTTTGATGAGAAAAATTTGGAGATATCCTGAAACAAAGATTGGACTTGCCCCAAAGAACCCAATGACACTAAACAGCAGGAAGTTCCTAAGGAAAACTACGGCCCTTCTCCCCACTAACCTTCCTTCTCTCCTACCTGGTGTTGGGGTGTTAGAAAGGATTGGGATGGAGAAGAGAGAAAGGGATATACGAAACAAAAATAAAAATACATTTTAAAAGTATTCCTACAAGGGACTCTTGAGTCAGCCTCCCATCTAAACAGATATTCAATACCAAGAAATCTAGTCTGCTCTGGAATTAGTATTTAGTGCTGCTAATGGTTTGAAGGCATAGCTAATACTGTCAAACGGCCTGCAATTTGCTGTGTGGTATGTGTCTCTCTTCAGCACTTTCCCTACACGATTCTTTAGGATCCGTCTCCACCACAGTTGCAAGAAAACTGTGGTAACAATTTCAAACCCTGGCTGACACCCACATTTTTTCTAAGCTTTAACTAACCATAAATTCTCAGATATCTGAGCATCTCAACATTCGGTGGTGGTGGCCAGCCAGAGGAACTGCCTCCGGATGACCTCAAGTGATTTAATACACTGAGGATGAAAAACATAATAAGAAACCCTGGAACAGACTGTTCTAGACAAATGTAAATGCAGACAAGGATTATCTTAAACCTAAACGTTCAGAATTGGTCTGTACATTTTACCACTCTTCTCAAACACCTACACACAAACAGACTTTGGTTTCTATAAACTCTGTCCCTGATTCAGTCATAAAAATAAATGCTTGGGTTTGCTGTGTTGCTAGTCACCTGTTTGTTTTGTTTCTTTAGAGATATATTTGATGGCCAAACTTAAACAGATGTGTACCTGAAAGCCCCCCAAACCACAGCCAAGCCACCCATAGAAAAGTGACAATAAAGCCCCTCAGAGTTCCCACGTGCTGCACATGCCTGGATGATTATTGAACACATGTGTGATGAGTGCAGACGAGGGCGCAAGCGCGCGCGCGCGCGCACACAGACACACAGACACAGACACACACACACACACACACACACACACACACACACACACACACACACGCACACACACAATTCTACTTGAACAGCCACAGGCGGAGATCAGGGAGCTGATGACTGGGGAGGTGAGGTTGAGACTATAGACAGCCTCCAACCTGTGAAATAGCTTAACGACATGTTCCATCATCTGAAGCCGGGCTCTTACCTCTCTCAGGTGGATGTTTTCCTTCTCCTTCTGGTCTAAGATCACTTCCAAGTGGCTGACCTGAGACTCGGCCTCCGCCATCCGCCTCGTGCGCTCGTTGTCGTCCTCAA
This sequence comes from Acomys russatus, assembly GCF_903995435.1. Lineage (NCBI taxonomy): Eukaryota > Metazoa > Chordata > Mammalia > Rodentia > Muridae > Acomys > Acomys russatus. The sequence goes on along the minus strand of NC_067139.1, from coordinate 56,319,588 downwards.
GGCTTTTGGACGGCAACCCCTTACTCTGCAGCATCTCCAGGAGCTTTTTAATGGACTCATCTCGGGCATTGAGAGTCTGTTTCTGGGTTTCAATCCTCAGCTCCATTTCCTCCAGCGTCTTCCGCAGAAGGAACAGCTCCTTGGCCTGCCTGTCGTGCTCAGCTTGCAGCCTGCGGAAGTTCTCCTCGGTCAGCTCGATGGTGAAGTGCTCGGCCCCTCGGTTGCCACTCTCTTGCTGCAGGAGGTGGTTGAGGTCTCTCTGGGTCCGCAGCTCATCCTGAAGAGCCTGGATGGTCAGCTGCAGGTGCTACAGCGGGGAAGGTGGAGCAGGAGAGGAGAAAGGAGACAAAGTCAATGAAAAGGCCAAGCAGTCCACGGCCGCCACACCATGAGGATGGGATGTGTTAATCATGAGGTCCAGGGGCCAGCCATGAAGTCCTCCACGGTGACTTCAGAAGCATGGGACAGCACATGAAGAGGGGAATTAATTCAGTGATGCTTTCTGGATGTCTTAGGAGAAGAGAAATGTACACACACACACACAGAAACGGTCTATTAGTGTCAACCACAAGGGAAATTATACATCTACGGTGTTTAATTTAGGAAGGGAAAGGATCAGAGGGAAACTTTCATGGAACACACCTTCTCGGGCCCACAACACTCCAGACTCAGTAGTCACTGTTTCCTAAGATGTTCTTTATCCATTATTTTCCATGATAAATGCTTATCCATTTAAAAATGAAAATAATAGCATCTGCTACGAGTAGACACAAACAAGGACTTTATTATTATTTTTTTTTTTTTACAAATAAAGCTGTGAACAGGTTTAGTAAACAGGATTACTGCCTCTGCAAGCAAAAGGGACTAAATGGAGACACAGACAAACACGTTCAAACACACAGGGAGGTGAGGCTGTGCAGAGCAGAACAAACAAGCTGCAAAGAGTAGACAAACCTTGGTTCTTCTGGCTTCCAGTAACTGAACAGCATGGGAAATGAAAAAAAAACGAAGCAAAAAATCAACATAAAGAAAAGTCCAGTGCAAGCAAAGGATATTCAACAGAAAGAACTTAATCAACATAGAGTACCTTCACAGAAAAAAAGAAAAGAAAAGAAAAAAATCCTCATTAAGCCAACACCCATAAGCTACACACGACTCAGAGCATTGATGCTAGATCAATGCAAAAAGAAAAGGTGGGGTGGGGGAGGAAAGAAAGAAAAAAAAAAAAAGAAAGAAAAGTCAATCAAGGCCCGACTCAATAGCCTTTTGTTTCCCTCTCTCTCTCTGACCCAACCCACAATTTTTGGATATCTTACTAGGGAGGAAATCACAAGAGTCTCGAGTACCCAAACACTGTTTCCAGTCACCACAATGGAAAACACCAGAGAAAAGTAGTTAACAGTTGCAAAAAAAAAAAAAAAAAAGAAACCCTTGAATGAAGTCAGCTGGTGAATTCATGTCTTCCTTTCCACACCAACCTCAGGCTAGCAGAGGAGGCAGCCACAAGCCTGAAGATGGTTTTTGCCCAGGGACATACTGAGAGGCTTCAAAAATAGCAGTTACTCATTCACTCACAGACATACAATCCTGCCTGTGAACCAGACCACAACATTAGGCAGAGGAATCGAGCTAGACGTAAGGCAGACTGCTGCCCACAGGGACTCACGGTGTTGCAAGGCACAGATCATAGCATGTCTGGGTTATAGAAATATCAGAATGGTCGACAACTGAAGTCTGTCTGAAGTCCTAGGCTGGTATCTGGAGGTGTCGAGATCTTTCTGAGTGGGGCACTTCTGGGTTGTGTTCTAGGAGTTCCCATTTCACCTTCTCGAGCCCAGGCAGAGGCATTCTCCTCAGCCCTGTGTGCCACTGTGCCCCACAGAGTTTTGAGTGCTACACACTGACACAGGTTACTGATTATTTTGTGACACAATGCAATCTTATAAATATGTCTCAGGGTCTTTTATTGTAGTCACAAGGCTGTGCAACCATCAATATACTTTTGATCATGTTTATCAGCACAGAAAGAAACCCTGTACCCTTTAGCAATATGCTTCCCATTTCCCAAGACCAAAGCCCTGGGAGCCAATAATCTTCTGTCTCTCTAAATTTGCCTGTGAAAGACATTTCTTATCAGTGAAATCATGAAGTAAGTGGTTTCTTTGGCTTCATATGCATTTAGAATTTAATGCCTGCTTTAGCATCAGAATTTTATTCCTTTCTATAACTGAATTTTATTCCATTATAGAGATACACTACATTTTATTTATCCATTTACCAAATGATATATATATTATTCGATCAGCATCGTTTACATTGGCCAAAACGTGCAAATGATCCTTATGTCAATCAATTAACCACTGCATAAATATAATATAGCCAGTCGGTGAAATATTATTTAGCCATACAATGGGGTGACATAACTAAAGAATTAACCTGAAAGTATTTTGCCATCACAAAAGAAGCCATCCACAAAAGACCACAAATGGTATGATTCCACTTACACAGTATCCAGATAAGAAAATTCAGAGAAATAAATTAGTGACTGCCAGGAAATGAAAAGAATATAACTACAGACCACATGATGTTTCCTTCTGGTGTGAGAAACCTAATCTCAAGCTAGACAGTGGTGAGAGTTACACAGCTCTGTGAGCATATGAAAACTGACAATTTGTACTTACAGGGGCAAACAGTAACTTAAGTAATTTTTACCTCAATGAAGCTGTCACAGAAAGTATGAAGTAAGCCCACAGGGCCATGTGCTCTTTTCCCATCCATCCCTAAACCAATTAAAAGAGACTGTATGGAGTATATAGACCTTCTGCCCTGCTCTTCGGTGTGTGCTTTTGGTACTGTCTTCTGGTTACTTAGATATGCTTTGTGTTAGCATGTCTGTCCTTTGATGATGATGTGTGTTTCTGAGTTGATCCAAGTTAATTTGGAGATAACTGTAATCAATCAGGATGATGAGAACAGAACCTGTCTTGCCTGAGAGCAACCAAAAATAATGTGAGTTTACATACGTGTATGTGTGTGTGTGTGTGTGTGTGTGTGTGTGTGTGTGTGTTACATGACTCATATATAAGCCAGAAGGAAGTTCCAAAACAAATCCGCAGATATGCTCTGATCACAGGTGTCAACACTGGCAAGATAACTGTAAAAGAACTGTCCCTGGGTGAACAAGGTGTCTCTCACCCTGGCTCCCTGTTTTCATATCTACAAAGTAGAGCTCACTCTCATGCCTATCTTATTCCTGAGTGGAATGACAAAAGAGTGCATCAGGTGCCAGGTTTAAGGGAAGCAGAGAAGGTCCATTTATCCATTCAGTATAATTTACCTTCTATCTCTCAGATTCATAAAACAAAAAAACAAGAGGAAGAAAAAACAGCCTGTGCTCACAGATCCTGCAAAAAGACAAAGCCACAGAAGAAATGCTATGTCATGAGAGTCATGACTGAAAGTCATATCTGGGTGGCTAGACACACAGAGAAGCTTTCCACCAGGTGAGAGCTGTGTAGAGCCCACCATTGAGTGTTGTCTTCAAGGGAATGAAAGGAAGAGCCCATGGAAATACCAAGAGCCAATGAGAAACCAAACCTACTGAGGAACAGTTACAGAGAAAGTCAGTACAGCACTTAACATGGTTCCAAGCTCTAGTCAACTTTCATATCAGCGCAGAGAGGCATCCACTCTTACAATCTCCACTTAAGGGATGATATTGTAGATAAGCAAATTGAGCAACTCCCTCAGTTTGGCAAGGAGCACAGCCAGCTGCTTATCTGGGAAGTCTGGCCTCCATGGTCCTGCTTGAACCACTCTACCACTTGGGCTCTGAAATGACACAAGTCCTTCAGAATATGCCAAAGAAGAATGGAGTAAGCTGGTTACAGCAGACAGGTAGGACACTTACAACAGTTATAGCAATTCGCACAATTAAGAATTAGCCATCCTCCAACCAAGGACAATACGTGCGGTCATCATCAAACCCCTGCCCAGATCTAGCCAAGAGATAGAATATTCTCCACTGTTAAGTGGAGACGGGGAACTGACTTTCACCCAAACTCTGGTGCCCCATATTTGGCCATGTCCCCTTGATGGGGAGGCCCGATGGCACTCAGAGGAAGGATAGGAGACTACCAAGAAGAGACTTGATACCCTAGCATCATATTCAAGGGGAGGAGGTCCCCCTCAGTCACAGTCATAGGGAAGGGGAATGGGGTGAAAGCGGGAGGGAGGGAGGAATGGGAGGATGCACGGGACGGTATAGCAAATGAGATGTAATATGAATTATTTTATTTTTCAATTAAAAATGTGTTTAAAAAAAAAAAAAGAATTAGCCATCCTAGCCAGGTTGGTGCTGGTAACTTGTAACTCAACTTCATACCTAGACCACAAGTATTGTTCACAAAGACATCAGATTTTTAGAAGAAATACAGAGCATGTAACCTAGTCACAGGGCTTTTAGAAAAAAAGAGCAGAGTAATTCCAACTCAGACAAATTTTTCATGTAAAACACCACAATGACAGAGAAAAGAAAAAAAAATATCATCAGCTCAAGGTACAGTCATGCATGTTTGTTTGTTTGTTTTGTTTTGTTTATTATTATGTGTCAGGAGCCATAGGACCTTGCCTGACCTGCCCCAGTGGCTGAGAGGCCCTGCTGGCTGAAAGCCACAGCTGTCTGCATACTTGAGATAATTATTCTGCCTGGCTACCACAAAGATCCAGCCTGACCTTGAGAAAGAGAACATTCGGTGTATCGAGACTTCTGTATAATCGCCCCACTCCACACCTGCTGTCCATGGGCCTGGCCCAGAAGATTTTGTAACCTTCCACTGCATTCCTTCCCACCCCCGCCCTTTCAGAAGCTTACTATAAATTTGGATACCCCCTTACAATAAACAGCCCTCGATAAGCAAAGTTTTCCTGGGCTCGTGCCTTTCTTTCGTCCATTCTTTAACCCGCGGGTCGGGGACAATTATGTATACAATGCTCTGCCTGCATGTGCACCTGCAGGCCAGAAGAGGGCATCAGATCACATCATAGATGGCTGTGAACCACCATGAGGTTGCTGGGAATTGAACTATGACCTCTGGAAGAGCAGTTAGTGCTCTTAACTGCTGAGCTATCTCTCCAGCCCATTGTTTGTTTTTTAAATCTGAGCAAAGTAGGAATAAAGAGGACCATGCCTAAAGTGTGCATGCACTGTACACAGGGAAGGGACACCAAGTGTTAGGGTTAGAAGAATCCCATTCAAACGAAGTCCTACCCACTGTCAGCACCACCCAACAACATTCTCCCAGAGCTGGAGTCAAGACAGTAAGGCCAGAAACTGAGTAGTAGAAGGACTGAAAGGGAATAATTCTAACATCAACTGCAATATGTGGTTATAAACTTACAAACAGAAAAATAATCTATAAATTATAGGAAATAATTAAAATACTTCCTTACTAACAGGGGATGGCAATGGGTCAGGGTGGGGGTGAAGAACACTGCTGGGGGGCGGGGTGAAAAAGGGAAATCTGATAATATTAAAATCAGGAATTTCCAAAAAAAAAAAAAATCAGGAATTTCCCAAAAAAAAAAAAAAAAAAAAAAAAAAAAAAAATCAGGAATTTCTGTTACAAAAAAAGATACCATAGAGTGAAAAAAAAAAAAGCCATAAAAATGAGATTGTTGTTCATAAAATACTAAAAGATTATTGCTTATAATATATAATCCCATAAATTCAACAAAGCAACAAAAATATGCAAAAAAAAAAAAAAAGTCAGGCCTGGCAGGCTCATGGCTTTAATCCCAGCATTTGGGAAGCAGTGGAAGACAGATCTCTGAGACTGCTAGGATACCTGATGCACATAGGGAGCTATACAGTGAGACCTTGTCTCAGAAGAAGAGGGGAGGGGAGGGAGGGGAAGGGAGAGGAGAGGAGAGGCTCAGTACTTAGGAGCACATACTGCTCTTCCAGAGTATCAAAGCTCTTCCTGCGCCCACATCTGGCAGCTCATTCACAACTGTCTGTAGCTCCGGCTCCAAGAGATGCAAGCTCTCTTTTGGTCTTCACAGCCACCCACTCTCACAGAGGGAGGAAGGAAATGTAGTGTGTAGCAGCCTAGATGCTCGAGCAGCCTGTCTCGTTCTAATCCTGGCCAGATCGAGAGACCCAGCTGTGACATAGAGTGCGTTTCTTAACCTGAATCTGATTCCGCATCCGTAAATCAGGGGCTGACTTCATGTCCCTGAGTTCAGATAAAATGTTCTTTGCACAACAAGTATGAACTAGGCATATTCTCCACGTACCAGCAAGGCCTGTCTCCACATCCTCCCGACTACCCTCCATCATTGAGTTAGAGGCCAGGATCAAGGCACTTCCACATATACAGGCCCTGGAGTACACCGACACCCAGCTTTCAGACAGGGGGCTGACCTACAGAGGCCATGGTGAGATAAGATCTCATAAAAGTGCAGCAATTCTTCCCTCCCTTCTCAAGCTAGCCCTGTGTAACTACAGTTCAGGGAGAAAAGTATGGGCCTTCAGACGAATTGACTGAGATTTTCCTGTTTACCATGGCTTCCCCAAGCTAACATAGACCTTCCACCAAACCATAGTTTGGCCAATTGTAAAGTGGCAATAATTGTGTGGACCTCACAGTATGTGTTATTTAAAAGATTCAGTGAGACTCTGTTTTCCTTCAGACAGGTCCTGAGTGAAAATTAATTCCCAACTTCCAATACTGATGACATTGTAGCCAAAAAGCAAAGGCCAGTAATCTGTTATGGGTCACTAACAAGTCACCAAGACATCAAGTGCCCTTGTGTTTTCACCAGACTATGTGTACTCCTGTCCCAGTGTAGTTTCCCTGGAACAGCATCTACAAGCTGCTGATCTGCTTACTCTGAGGCTGCTGGGAGTGACAGTTTCATTCTCAATAAAATGTACTCGTGTCTTCCTTTTGCAGTCTCAAATACTCACACCGAAGATACCTGCTCAACGACGGTTGCTAATTCCCCGATACTGAAAAGTACAGTACTGCTACAGGGCACATACAATAGTGAATGGGAGACAAAAAGAAAGATGAGAGAATGAGAGAGGAAACGGTCTCAGCGGTCAGTCAGCGCTGGACCGCAGTGTGGGGGAGGCTAGGCCTCCAGGCCTCTCTGTGGTTAGTATAGGGAGTGGTGTCCTTGACATCAGCTCACTCTGGCCAGTTCTCTCCCCCAAAGCTCAAATGCCTCAAGTCTGCCAGCTCATCCATCTGACAGCACTGAAGCTGCCAGCCCTGTGTCCACCCCACGAGAGGATAAACTGGGGTGGCTTACAGGATTTCACTGCAGTCATATCATTAGCAGATATGGGCCAGTGTCTAAAATTGAGGTTTCCTCCAGCCAACTCTAAAGTCTCCCAGCTCTTAAAAAAAGAATCATAGAACTTCATTTTACACAACTCCCATAAGCTCCCATATTCAGTTCATTTTTTTTAAATAAAAAAGAAGAACAATGAAAATACAAGAAACTAAACCATATTCAAGTTTATATGGAAAAATGAGGAAGGGAGACATATACTGAGCCAATGTTTAGAAGGCCAACTTCCAATAGCTACTGGAGTCAGAATCTAATCCAGATTGCAGAATGTCTAAAATATAAAAAGGTAAATAGAATGAAAATATAATTATATATGTATGGTGTGCATGGAACACACAATTATTTAAATAGGGACTAGCCAGATGTTTAGAATCTACTGTGTCTTATCCCCAAACATGGAAAATATGAGTTCCTGGCAGATTTTTAAAAAATTTGTGACCTTAAGCTCTTTTCCACACTGTGGGGGAAAAACAAAAAATAATGATAAAGTTTTTGCACTGTAAAGCAGTTTAGGGCTCTATTGCTATGAAAACTGTCTCCAAGCTATATAAAAATATGAATTGGCTTATACCCAGAAGTCTTGAAGTTTCTTCTTCTTCTTTTTTTTATTTTAATAAATCCACACTCCTTCTTGGGCAAGGATTTAGCATAACTCTTTCAAAGAAAAGAATCTCTCTGCAGACCACTTGGCCTGCTCTATGTCCCTTGTGACTTTATTTTCTTATTAATCATTTTCCAGTTTGTCTCTAATCAAATTTTTAGGGCAGGTTCTCTGATCCTTCCTGCTGTAATCTCATGTACAGGATGTCCAACACTCACCGTGGCTCCAAAACCTAAGCCATGTGTGTGAAAAGACAGAGAGCAGACCAAGGAGAACCACGCGCACGTGCTGGTGGAAGGATTGGCTCGCTGAGACAGGAATGAAGAAAAGAATGTTCACACATACGGGCCCAGGCCCTCTCACTTAGTGCAGCGCATACCACAGAAAAGCAAAGGTAGCTGGACAAAGCACACGGACTGATGATTTTTCTAAAGCAACAGGACCCTGGGCTCCTCACACAGACATGATGTCGCTGATGACTGTAGGATCCACTTTGGTGGAAAGGTCACATTTTGCCAAGATTTATCACACTAAGAGCACACAGCAAAGTCTGCCTTTGTGAGCAGGAAGAAGTACTGGCTTTCATTACACACCAGCGCTCTAAGGCGGCACGCTGTTGGAATATTATACTGGACTTAGATTTATGGGCTCCTGTTCTAATTATACTTTTGCATCCAACAAGTTATATATGGTTGGGGGGGGCGGTAAAAAAAAAATCTCTAACTTGTCACGCACCAAAACAGGGAAGGTATTTTCTTCAAGGTTGCCAAACACAAATAGCCAAAACACTATGAATGTAATATTTACATAATTCCTGATTGTTTCGTGGTTCTTCTTGCTGTAGGTAGTTCATTGTATAGATGTGTAACAATATAAATGTATATGTAAAAATATGTTTTTAATTTTTTAATTAAGGAAAAAGAAAAAGAAATAAATATTTAGAAAATCACTAGCTTGTCTTCTGAGAACAGTAAAAAAGAACAGAACTTTGATTTCCGAATCTACCTACCCTTTATGGCCTATGTTTCTTTCAACAAATTGCTAGAGTACTCTAGGTATCAAGTCCTCATTCATAAATAAAAAGTGATCGCTGTAACTAACTCACAAAGTTCATGCGAAGACTACATAAGATGTTCATTGAGTAAGCAAGCGCAGTGCTCCCCACAGAACACAAAGCACGGAGCCATCATTACTTCGAGATAGTGATGGCTAGATGCCCAGAATTTGAAATTCTTTTTCTTCCCTCTCTTTAAGCGAGAAATGGAGATGGCCCTACTGAACATAAATTTTCAATCATCAAACAAATGTGACAGTGGAAACAACACACTAAGCACTTTGGCATTTTCTTAAATAAGGGAAAACAGGAAACAGTTGTTTTAAGACCAACTCAAAGAATGGCAGTAATTGATTTCCATTAACTGGCCTGCATATAATTCTACAAGTGGTTCCCAAAAATACCAACCATTCCTGTTTGGAAGGTCAAGATATTTTTCTTGTATTATCCATAATATATAAGCAACTATAGGACAATAGCATCCCCTACTGTCAACCCTTCCCAACCTAAGTTTAAGAAAACAACTGAAGTCTAAGAACTTGGGTACAGCTGTAGACGGATAACACAAAACTAACTCAATAGTCATTTTAAAGGGTTTTTTTTGTTTTGTTTTGTTTTGTTTTTTTTGTTTTGTTTTGTTTTGTTTTGTTTTTTTTTGACTTATAGTGTTTGTCTGGGCATTCCCCCCTCCCAGCATACAGGTCTTTTGTTTATATATTATGGTTTCTGGTCTTATATTTATATAGGATTTGTGTGTGTGTGTGTGTGTGTGTGTGTGTGTGTGTGTGTGTGTGTGTGTGTGTTTCTTGTGCTCTTTCTTTGGCTCTTTTGCTTGTTTGTTTTTATTTTTAGATGCCTGTTTTCTAATGAGAGAGAGAGAAGGGTTGTACTTGAATGGGTAGGGAGGTGGAAAAGATCTGGGAGAAGTTGGAAGAGGGAAACCTATAATCAGAATATACTGTATGGAGAAATCTATTTCTGTTTTTTTTTTTTTTAATGAAAAAAAAGTTGGGATTTTTTTAGTGAGTTTGAAGAAACAATCGTAAGTGTGTAATCTAGCACTATTGGCTAAAAAAAAAAGTACAATATTAACAGAGTCACAGACAGTTAAAGGATAGCACATTTGTTTAATTGCTTAGCAAATCTTTTTAGATAGCACTTTAAAATCTTTATTGCCCCCCCCCTTTCCTGCTATCTTCTCTTCACCTTCTCACAACATGTTTATTTAACAAACTGCCGAATACCTAAGTACTTTAGAATAGATAAAAGGTTTATCTAGATTACATTCAAGTGCCTGGATAGACAGTGATGCTACCTACCCTAAGCCACATAGATACCCTAACTAGCCCCTTCTACTCAAAACTTTAGTGAGGAGAGACCCTTCCTGAGTACCACCTGTCTCTCACTGCTTCTCCCTGCCTCTTGGGTTACTCTACCCTGGAGGAGAGAGGAAAGGCAACCACATCACTTAGTGACATTGGACCAGCAGCATTAGCTGGTAGGCTCTTGGCTCCATCTCACACATGCTGACTCCAAACCTGCAATTATACCGTGGGCCCTGGGACACCTGTAGACACATGAAGGTTTGAGAAGCAGCATTTTCAACCTTACTATTTCTTTAAGCAAAGCTTGTTTGCCAATAAAGATGGAAAAGGGGAACCTAGTGAGAACAGCAAGGTGATGAGACTCACTCAGCCTGAGTAAACCATCAGCGGCGCCCCACACGCTGGGACACAAGACAAGGGACATGAAGTGGGTCACTTGTTCTTTCCCTCAAGCACTCCTGGGCTCTCTGCTATTTAATAAGCATATGTGCCAAGATTTCTTTCCCAGCCAAAGAAGAAAACCCACCAGCTTAACTTATGCACACATAGATATAATTATAAAACATATACTTATATAAGATATGTGATTACAAATATTCATCGCTTACTTTAAGGAATAAAGAAATATGTTAAATTAAATCTTCACTGTTATTTTGTTGTCATTATTATTTAAAAGATAATCTTGGGTGAGCTTTTAAACAATCATCAGAAATGTAAATACTGCACCTAACATTTGCTCTTTTATTAATTTATTCTGCCTTTAAACAGCATGTATGCCTATCTGTTGTCTTGGTGGAATTTTAAGAGACTGAAAAAAAAAAAAAACCATAAAGAATCAATGTTGAAACTTCTTCAGATTATAGCATGAACAATGTACTAGGCAAACAGAAATATGCGTGTTCTTAAGTAGCCTTAAAACTCAAACTCGGCAGAGTTTTCCATTTTACTAATGAACTAGAATTGAAGGCCAGTATCCTTCTCTCTGGTATGAAGGAAGAATACTTACCACCATTATCCCAAAATGTCTAAACATTTAATGTGTAAACATTTAACAAATGTGCATGCAGATATGTATATGTGTGTAAAAGAAAGGAGCACATGAATATATGAATGAATGAAATAAAATGAATGAACCATACTGTAGTGGAAGTTTTGGTTTCTCAGTTACGTTATATAAACTTTGTTTTTAATCCCAGGTGTGGGATATGGGGCTGCTCCAGACTGTCCACAGCAGCAGACTATTTGCCTCATGCGGGCTCTGAGAGGAGCTCTTTGCCAGCTGCAGATTGTTTAATTCTGAGGCTTCTGGAGAGGGAATAAATACCAGAGCCCAGAGAGAGGGGGGTGTTCCAAGAAAGAAGAAAGAGGCTGCTGGTGCTCTCTGCTGCTGCTCCTAGTTGCTGCTGATGCAGTTTGATGAGAAGATGGAGACATCTTGAAGTGAAGATTGGACTTGCCCCCAAGAAACAACAACTCAAAACAGCAGGGAGTAGCCAAATAGAACTAGACCTCTTCTCCCCATTAACCTTGTTTCTCTCCTACCTAAGGCCAGGGGTGGAGGTGATAGAAGGAAGGTAGAGGAATAAGGAATGCAATAAAATAGATTTTAAAATATGAGCAACACCATATCTCATGTGATCTTTAATATTGATTCCCTACTTGAAGGGACTTAGACTCACCAAGAAGACAAACCTCTTGGCATTTTTAAGGAGGGCATTCCCAGAGAGAATTAATTGAGGAAAGACTAACCCTGTATATGGGAGGCACCATTCCATGACCAAGAACTAGACAGATAAAAGGAAGAAGGAAAAAGGGAAGAAAAGGAGGAGAGAAGAAGATGAAAAGAAGATGATGATAATGATGATGATGAAGAAGAACAAGAACAAGAAGAACAAGAACAAGAACAAGAAGAAGGTGGCCAATATAGCACAAGAATGTAATATCAATGGACAAGAACAGACATAGGGCAAAGTGATCCTTGCTGCGTGTATGGATGATGAAGAGTGACTACTAAAGATACAAGGTTCAGAGGGGGAAACTGCTACGTTTTGAATTGGATAATTATTACAATGTCGTGAATATATTTTAAAAGCTCCTGAGATGTACAATTTTAAGCTGTGAATTTTATAGCAATGTCAAGTATATCTCAAAGAAGCTGTTAAAAAGTATGGGTTATGGGGGAATGGTAAAATGATTCATTGGGTAAAAGCACTCCCTGAGCAAGCATGAGTTCCACCCATGGCCTGCAACTCACATGAAAAGGCCAGACACAGCAGTACACATTGGTAAACTTAGCACTCCTGCGGCAAGGTGGGAAGTGCAGACAAGAGAACTGGCTAAAAGCTTGAGGGTCAACAAGCATGGAGCATGACAGAAAACAAAAGAGACTATGCCTCAACAAGGTAGAGGAAGAGAACTGACTCTCAATTGTTATCTTCTGACCTGCACATGAATATACACCATTCTATGTCCATACATATGTGTACAGACACACACTCATGCACACACACACAATAATAATTAATAATAATAATAATAATAATAATAATAATAATAATAATAATAATGAAGAGGAAAGAGAAAGAGGTGAGGGAAGGAAGGAAGATAGTTGTTTAAGATGGGAGCTAGGTAAATTACTGAAACCTTCCTATGTCCCACTTTCATTTGGCAAATAGTTTTCCCCAAAATAACTTACATACTTGAAACTATACTTTAGTTAATACTCTTCAAATTGAAGACATAATCAATCAGTTTGGCCTGTCTTATATCAAAGAGGAGAGCACAGGAAAAAGATAGCCGAGCATGTCATGCATTGAGGGGGAAAAAAATGAGGCAAAGAAAGGAGGAAATGGGACATAGCAAGAATCTCTGAGAGAAGCATGTGACTTTTTTCTCAACAACTCTTTCCAAACTGAAGACACACCTAGGGCAGAGGGTACTGCAGAGACACCTGGCTCAATGCCAGGTACCCACCATGGGTCAATCAGTTGTGGTAGCTGGTGTCCACCATGAGCAGCTACTCCAAGAGTAAGGTTAGTAGAGGAACCAAGAGGAATCTGTAACAATTGCTGTTACAATTGTGAGCATTTACAAAGAAGAGCTATGAATGCTATTGAATAATATAATAGCGCTCTGGGTCTGTCTGTTGAAATTAAGGGAATCTTGGAGTAATAGAGACAAAATTCTGGTCAACTACATATAAACCACTGCACCTGCTGACTTTCAAGATGACATGAAGGACTAACTCAACAGTGAGTGTTGTAAAGGCTCGACTGGGAACACTATCCGAAATCAGGACAGCTGACTTTGACTCAGATGGCCTTGGGTCAGGCTCCAGTCAGTCCCTCACTAGCTGTGTGATCGCACACTGGCAGTGTTCTTCTCCTTTCAAAAGCAGATAATGATGTAAACATCTTGCAGACCCTGACACAGTGAAGTGGATAGTCCACATGCCCAGTACCTAGGACTCCAGTCAATATGCAGCCATGATTCTTAAAGCCACCATTATCATAGCAAACCCAGATTACAACCTTCCCAAAATGCCACAGGAAATGAATGACCCTGGAGTAGAAAAACAAAACAAAACAAAACAAACATGAAATCATATGTCTGTGTTCTACACAAACTCTTTCAACCATACAAACTTTTTAGTCTGGCTATTTTAACTGCTAACTTAAAACAAATCACACAATAATTTGTTGTTTTAAAAGAATAAACCTGACTTTTGCTTCCAAAGAAATAGCAACAATGTAACAATAGAAGAAAGCTCCAAGGGGCTGGAGAGATGGCTCAGAGGTTAAGAGCACTGACTGCTTTTCCAGAGAACCCGGGGTCTAAGTCCCAGCACCCACATGGCAGCTCACAACTGTCTGTAACTGAAAGATCTGATACCCAGAGACATACATGCAGACAAAATACTAATGCACATAAAATAAAAATAAATAATTAAAAAAAAAAAAGAAAGCTCCAAGCATACCAGTACAGGGATCAGAAGGAAAAAACAAAGCTTGCTTCTACAGGATAAACTGACAACTATTTGTGCCAAATCGCTGACAAAATGGCAGTGCACCTAGTTGCAAGTCACAGGTGCCAGGCAGAGAGGGCACTCTCCTTCCCCATTCTCTGAGTTTTTCCAACCAGTCTTGTTTGGTACTGGAAGCCAGAGGGATTCGATTACTGCATAATTAGCACTGGGGCATGTGCAACAGCCAGATTTCCACACTACAGTCACACATCTTTGGGTCAGGCACATCCCCTCCACCACATACCACTGATGGTACAGCTGCCACAACCACACTCCGAGCCCTCAATGCGCGCCAGAGGCTCTTGATGCTTGGGGACTTGGAACAGATGATTCATTCCAACCAGGATGAAGTAATTTCTCTCTGAAATGATTTCTCAGAAAACACCTTTAGGGAACTTTTTGAGGTTTACTGTTCTTCCACCTAGGAGCTTAAAGACTTTAGAGTGGGTTTAGAGGAAAACTCTGTGGGAAAAAAAAATGTCAAGAATTAAGGAGCCACTTTGGAGCCTGGAAAAGAAAGCAATGTCACTGAAGATCCCTGTTAGAATTGATGGAGCCAGAGAGAGAAAGAGACAAGAACAGTTCTTTTACAGATGCCATGACAAAAGAAATATGGCTAAGAAATGAGATGTCTTGATAGCAATCTTACACAATTAGTTCAAGGTCACTTTTACTTTATCTGGATAATTTCGTACCTATTGCTTATAACTAAAGAGATCCTTAGTGAAGATTCAAAGGCCATGTGCGTATGCATTCATGGGCACATACAGGTTTCATGTGCTTTCAGACTCTTTTTCAACTCTTTAAACTAGTAAGAGAGAACAAATTTTTCTCCAAAATACAGTAAAAAGTACTTTTAAACAAAGTCTTGAAAGTGTGTCTCTCATCTCTGAATATTCCTTTTGTTTTACGACTCATTTGAGACTTTAGAAGTAAAGAAGAAGGGAAAATGGCTTTCAACACTAAGTCTGGAACAGAGCTAACGCAGCAAGTCCAAGAGGGATATAAAGGACGTGAAAGTGCAGCCTCGGCCGGAGCTGGAATCAAAGCATGCTCTTAGGCACTCCAGGGCTTACAGTCCTTTGTCCCGGTAGGATGAACTATTGGTCCTGGGTTACATAAATTTCAATATACTAGAGCCCTCCTCAAGATACAGTGAGGCCAAAGGCCCTCCTGAATCCACACATCTGCGCCCCATTTAAAAAGGATGCTTGGACCTCATCACTGTTCAGGCCTTTAGCTGTGAACTAAGGGCAGCTTGCTGCACAAACCCTTAGAGACCAGGCTCTGCAAAATAAGTAAAGTGGGTTTTTTTTTTAACTGTATCTTTGAACGTTTTATTTCCTCAACTCCAAAGTCTAGAGGGAAATAAATAGGAATGTGAGGAATTGCAGGTTGTATGGTTACAGAAAGGAAGAAAATAGACATATGCAAGTGCAATATCTGCAAAACAAACACTGGTCACGTGTCCCTTTAAGAAAGCCTTTCAGTGGCAGGCTTTTTTGAAATCTTGTGTTTAAAGGGCTGGAGGTGTGGCTAAGTTGATAGAGTGCTGGCCTAGCATGCGTGAAACCCTGTGTTCACCCTGAGCTCCCCATACACAGAGTGGTGGTGTACTCCTGTAATCCCAGGAGGCAGGAGCCACACAAGTTGAGCACACTCTTAAGTGCACAGGCCAGCCAGGAGCACATGAGCTCCTCTCTCAGTGGACAGAAGGTCAGCACTCAGCAAGTGCTCTAAATTGAACCGTATCCCTAGCCCATTGGTTTTTTGTTGTGTTGTTGTTGTTTTGTTGTTGTTTTGTTGTTTTGTTTTGTTTACTTTTTACTTTGAGACTGAGTCTCATTCTGTTCCCCAAGCTGACTTTAAACTTGGCCCTCATGCCTCAGTCTCTTGAGTTGCTGGGATTGCAGGCCTGCACCACCAGACTGAACTAGAAGTATCGTTGTTTTATTGTAATGACAGTCTACAAAATAATATTATGTGGAAATTAGGATGTGACTTTTCTTCATACTGATGACTTACTTCAGTCACTCAGGACAACAAAAAAAAGTACATATGTACTTCAACTGTGGTAATGTCATCTTTAGTCCCAGGGCTTGGGAGGCAAGGTTTCTATGAGCTATACGCCAGCCTGGTCTACATAGCAAGTTCCAGCACAGCCAGAACTACATAATGGGACCCTATTTCATCTACTACGTCCCAGGTACACTGGTACAAAACCAGGTTGGTGTCTACAACAGTGAGAGGGGGAGAAAAAGGCAATATACTTAACCTTTAGAGCTAAATATCTAAAGAGAGAAAATGAGGGTACCAATAGAAAATAGTACAACATATCAATAAATGATGAATTCACAAATGAATAAAGCATGGACATGGGAAGATGGCAGGCAGTCAAGCATGTCAGAAGATGTTGGCTTTATGCAGTTTGGTAAGGACTTGGTAATGCTTTTGCTGGTAATATAATATTACATTTATTTCAGCAAAGACCTAAAGGGAGAAAGATGTTTTCAGAGAACAATTTATTTACGTATATTTGTCACAAAGATTGTCAGGGGCTTAAAAAATTATTGTGATTCTATTTGAAATACTTACATACTACTGAATTTTTTAAAACTCCACAGAAGTATTTTAATACTTCATATACTATTCAAATTTCAAAAAAAAATCAAGGGCACTGTACTATTCATTGTTCTGTCACTGTAACAAAATACCATGACCAACAGTAACCTATAGAAGAAAGAATTTGGAAGAGGGGATTACAGTTCCACAATGGTTGGGGAGGCTTGCCATCAGGCAGCAAAAGCAGGAAGCTGAGAGGTCATATCTCAACCACACAAAGGAAGGGGGGAGGATGGAGGGAAGGGAGAAAGGGAGGTAAAGAGAAAGAGGTGAGGCAAAGCTATAAGGTCTCAAAGCCTGTTCTCCTTCCTCCAGCAAGGCTCCACATCTTAACATGTCCATAACATCCTTAAGCAGTGACACCAACTGAGACCAAGTGTTCAAATGCTTGAGCCTGTCGGGGATCCGGGAGGGCAGCCTACAAGAACGGGAGAATATAGGCAAAGCAACCAATGAGGAAGGTCTGGGGAAAAACCAAGATAAAGAACAGTCAGGGCCTGGGTTGCAGCTGACACTCCAGTCTCTAGCAATGTGGCAAAGCAGATGACCACCGACAACTGGGGAAGGCAGGACAAATGCAACAGTGCCCTGTGTGTAAGCACAGTGGGACACGTTCATGGGACAAAACCTAACAGGAGTAAAAAACAAAGTGATGAGTGGAGCTCAGGGTTGCTGCTGTTGGACCCTGGCCCAAAATGTTGGACCCTGGGGGTCCAATTCGGGAAGGGGGTCGCCACAAAAGACCACTCAAGTCACACCAGCTGAGAGGTATAGGTATAGGTAAAATTTATTACTGACACGTCAAAGGTCCCAATTATTGATGTGTCAGGGTCCCTCAGCACTTGGGAGGTGAAGGACCCCGAGTAGCTGTTACAGGCTAGTTTTAAAGGCAAAAGCCACAAAGCAGGTGGGGTTGCTTATCACTGGAAACCATATGGACATTAGGACATCTGGCCTGAGGGGACCTCTTGTGAGGACATCTGGTATCTGCAAATTTGCATGTAACTATTCTGGGAATTAGGGTGGAACTCTTGAGGTTAGCAGTTTCAAGAAGTGGGAGAAGTTCTCAGGCCACTGGGCAAGCAAAGTTGGACAAGCAAACAAGTATCTTATATTTTATAATTTTACAGTTTCTCACTGCCAAGAAAACAGGTGCTGTTAAGGGGGTGGTAGAGGAGCAGCGAATGAGAAAATTGTAGCTGAGTTCCCTCTGTGCACTGCTGACACAATGAATGGTGGACGTAACAATGGAGAGCTCACAGACTGGGCAGAGGAAAAAGAAAACTAGTCTCCCTGAAGAAATGGTCAGCATGCATGCCTTCATATAACTTTGGGGTGCATCTCACAGTGCCTATAGGTCTAAGAACACCCACAGAGAAAAGTGAAAACAATTCCAGGGCACCCTTGAACAATAGATAAAAAAGAAATTCAAAGGAAAATGAAAAACTATCTTGATGCAAGCAAAAATAGAAACACTTAATATGAAAGCCTATGGGATTCAGCAAGGCAGTACTATAAGGGAAGTTTACCACTATAGACACATACTGAAAAAGAATAAACAACCCAGTTAACACTTCAAGAAAGAACAAACTAAGCCTCATAATATATCAAAATCAGTAATTAATAAATATTACAGAAGAAATAAAATAGGAAAACATATTATTGAAAGGCCAGAAAGAGAGAGAGAAAACAGGAGTTGAAAACTCATGTTTTGAAGATGCCCAAGCTATTTTATTTGACATGAGAAAGGAAGATAAGCCAAAAGGCAATGCCAAAAATTAGGCATGTGACAGAAGCCACCATAACTGCCCTTGTCATATCATAAGATGAGCAAATTACACATATGTGCCACCAAGCTTAGGATTGACTTAGAGGTTTCAGTACACAAATGGGACATAAGATGGTTAAAACATTGTTATGACATAAAATACATCAGTGACTTGTTTAACTAAGAAGCTAATTCTAGAACCCACTTCCTCCCCCCTTCCCCATTTTGGACCTGCTGTATAAAGCTATCATCAGAGCATAAGAGCTGTCACCTTCACTGGCATAGCTATGACTACTCACAAGAAACTTCTAAGATCAAGCTTAATGTCTGTTGATGTTCTCTCATAGGAGGTGGGTTAGGGATAGCCCAGCAGCTCCCTTCTGCACCTCAACACTTACCTGCATGTGGCTTTATGGTATTAAGAGGTGCCGCAGTATGCACACTGTAGACAGTTAACTGAAGAGGTGACTCCACTATGCAGCTATGGGGGAGTCCTCCTCCATGCCAGGGGGGAAACTTTCTAGTGGAGGAGCTGCTTTGAGGGTCCCCCCACACTCCTATAAGCAAGCCCTCACCCATGCTTTGTAAGGAAACGCATTGGTTTCCCCAAGTTGGACTTTAGTGGAATCACACTTTGGTTCACTGGCTGTGCTCTGGAAGAAGGGAGCCAGTGAGCCCAAAGCATGTGTGCCTCAAAGTGTCCTCCAAAGCCCTTTGTCTAGGGCCAGGCTGGCCCCCAGCCCTGTGATTAGCAGACATGAGGACAGCAAAACAGTCCAAGAGTAAAAATATACACTGCTCTTGAGTAGAAAGGATTGAGTGAAAATATGTCCTTGAGAACAGATACAAGGTAAACGACTTCCAACAGGAGTTATTATTGTTAACTGCATGGGGTGGGGGTGGGGGGGAACCCAAAACTCATCTGGAGAGAAGTCACTATGCCAGGACTCTCTCAAACAGCACTACTGTTTCAATGAGGCTTCCCCGATCGATCGTTTCCACTAGACGATCAAGTGCCAGACTTGGTAATGTTGCTTTGGTTCATTATCTCAACTGAGTACCTACTGCAGTCATTCCTACTGCAAGCCAGAAGGCCTGACTCGATGGTGTTCCGCTGTCTGCTGCTCCTCTGAACCTGCTGCCTGATACTTAGCCCTTTATTTTTGCTGCTATATGCATAATAAAATTTGCTCATTTTAAACTGGAAGCATTATCATAGATCATTCTCCACACACAACAGTTGCAAAACAGAAAACGAGCAATAGACACCAACAAATGGTCCTTTGCTAGCTAACAACCGAAGGAAGTGCTGTGGCAGGTATTCCCTAACAGAGCTGTAACTCATCCTGTTTTCCGGAAGCTAAAAGCACTGTGGGGAAAAATACGGATCACAGAATTCTGAAATACCAAGTCTTACATGTCACCTACATTCTGATGGTTCTGTTGCCTGAAAAGCACACCTTTCTCCCACTTCCATGAAGGATTAAGATTCTTCAGGGAGCAGTGATATATTCTGCAGATTTCCTATCCTCAGAAGCAGCCTGTTCTAGACACAACTAGTGAACTGGTTCATCCCACCCCCACCCCATGTGTGGTGAGTCACGTAGTTCCTGTCCCTAAACAATCCCAGCACTGGGAACTGCATGCTGGGCTATTTTAATCCTGGAGAAAGAGGTCAGGAAACAGAAGCGGCATTAAAGGATGACTAAAGAAGCAGCTCAGCGGTAGTGGTGACAGAGGACGCTGACTTGAAGACTATCAGGACCTCTGTGACTCATACTATGCTACCAGGAAGAAATACCAAGTACAGTGCAGTTTCAAGAGCCAGTGCACCATAGTCATGTTCAAAATCAATGGTCCTTCAAGGGTCTCCCCAAATCAGTCTACTGCAAAACAGGCATATGTCTGCCCAAAGTTACCATGGGAAGTATCAAGACATGAGTTCATGCTAAGTTGAAGAACCCAGAGGAGCCACAGAAACCAAATATAGTGACCCACAGGAAGGTCAAACCATGAGACCTCACCTTCACTTTCCAGCCACCTTGGCGCTCCTCCAATGTGCTAAGCAAGCTCCTGCCTAGCCACTCTTGGTTTTGCCCTTCCTTCCACCTGAAGCTCTTGTCCCCAGATGATAAATAGTACCTGCAGTCACTTTAATCAGCTCTTTGCTCAAATGTCACCTCTTCAGTGATATCTTCCTAGACTCTCCCTCCTCATCTTATCTATCTTTCAAGTAAGTGTCTATCTTCTAACCACAACATGGGTTCTAAGAGTGCAAAGATTTGTTGACTATTTGCCCCAAACTGCATATCCAGTGCTGAAGACAATGTAGCATACCTAGTAGATGCTCAATAAACATTTGCTCAATTAATGAATGCATCCACTTTGAAATGTCTATGCGAGCACTCATTACAATTATTCCCTTGGTAAACTACAAATCCTACAAAGACAGGTGCTATATCTATCTTGTTTGTTTACAGATGGGCTACATGTAAAAAACCCTAACATTTGTAAAATGTTTACCATACTATGCTAAGCCATATGCTAAGCTCTTTCATACACTTCATACACTCTTCTCAGCAAGTTTGTCAAGTGGGTATGATCACTACCATCTTCTTTCTACAGAGAAGGAAAGTAAGGCTCAAAGAAAGAGACATAATGGCTCAAGGTAAGCAAGATTTGACTCTGACTCTTGACCTCAAGCTCCTATCCCTAATGCCACTCTGTCAGATAAGAATTTTAATGCATGTATAAATGAATGGTCTTACAATATAGAGGTGTCTTCCTATGACTAGCTCTTCTCATAGGCTCTTAAGAGCTCTGGCCACCCTCAGCCAAGCTCCATAACAAATGCCCTTGTGCTTCCCTCCTATTTCAGTGGCTCTGTGGATCAAGGAATAAGAGTCTTGCCCATCACAACTGTTAGATGCCTCACTGAGACAGGAAGAACTAGAACCCAGGTCAATGGAAGAGGAAAAGTTACTCAGAACCCTCCAAGAGGGTCTGGAACCCAGACAAACCAAAGCTTTATGAAGTCCCACTTACCGAGGAAGCACACAGCCATGGAGGAGGACTACAGAGAGTGGATAATGGAAGAGGGAGGACACAGCAGATCCACGGTGATGCCCTCCCTACAGTGCTTGGTTTCAGCTCCAATGAACCGTCTTAACCCACCTTACTAACTCTATTAAAACAACCCAATCAACTAGGACAGCTCAAGAACAAGGAATAGCATTTTGCCCAGTTGTACCCTTTCTGGATCTGTTTCCTAAAACTACCTTAAATTGTGTACTAATCCTGTCCATGAAAATATGAGAGTAAGAATGGGTCTAAACTCCATCTTTTTCTCTGTGTATCTCTGCTGAAGTCAAGGTCTCTAATGGTCTTAGCCATTTCTGGCTAAAAGGAAACCATCTGCTATTCTACATGGCCAGTTCTTCCAAGCCACTTTTTCCAGTAGAAATGGCGCCCTACTAGCAACTCATTTCCCTTTCTACCGCAACATGCTGCTTCTCAGGAAGTATCAGGCTACGGGCTATGCCAGGTCATGCTTTGACATGTGCTCCCCCTCTTTTCCTCAAGTGTGCTGATTTCTCAAGACCTCCATGGTCTCTTCCTCTATATTCTAGCTTTCTTTTGGGATATTTGGTCCATCAAACTTATGGCTAATATATGTGGATCCTTTTATATATGAGAGCTCAAGTTCTTTCATACAAAAGTTTCACAATATTTATATCTCAGAGCCCATAGCGCACACAAAAGAGGGTGCTGTTATGTAACTCCACCAGCTGGCCAGCCAGCCAAAGCATGGCCATAGAAAGCACCAAGGGACACTGTACCCATATTTCCATGTCACTATTATATGCACCCATTCATGCTGCTACCCACACAACCCACATCCACTTCCAGATTGAAGGGAAGCCCAGAAACTCTAACCAGAAAGACCCTGCTCCAAGCCTTCCAGTTTGCATATGACAAAACTGAGTCATCAACCAGGCAAGAAGTAAGGTTAGGCTCAAATGAGTCAAACATGAGTAAAGAGAATTCCCTAGTAAATGGAAAACAAACAAGAAAAAAAAAACAACCCACTAACTGAAAGATAAAGTTTTCATCTTCATCTCCCAGGTAGCTATAGTTCAATAGGAAAATGGCAGGCCTACATATTTATACAAGTAGACAGACACTGCACAGGACAGGCCTGAAGCAGAAATAACATGCTGACGTAATGTAGGTCATGAGTTGAAAAGAATGCATATGACTAGAAAAGGTTCCATGGAGAAGGTGGCATCAGGTTGCATTTTTAAGGCCCGACTCGTGCTTTAGTCACAACTTGAATGTACCCCTCAAGGAGGTTCCCATGTTCCTGTGGATGGGTTTGTGCCCGGGCTGTCTAGCCCCATAACGTGTTACTCTGTCTTTCATTTAATACTTAATTGCTATCTCCTAGATGCAAACCCCATGAAGTCAGTCACCTCAGTATCTACCAGAAGCTGTGTACACTACAGATAATACAGTTGTGCGTATGTGTGTGTATGTTGTGTACATATACTGAAACTGAGCTCAAACATGAGAATATCCCACACCCAGGCTAGAGAACAGTAGAAGGAGGGATTCTTGGAAGGGTCTTTACAGAGACAGAAAAAGGATAGAAAAGAATGTGGTGGAAGAGGAGACAGTCACAGCTCTACTTCAGCTAACATGTACCAAGCCCCGAGCTAGAATCCTCCCATTTGATCCTCCTAGCCAATCTATGAAGTGGATGTCATGTTTTTATTACACTATTATTACCCTAGCTCCATAGACCAAAAAGGGAGGGAGGGGTGGCAAGAGGTCAAATAGTTACTCAAGGTCACACAGAATAGGAGGTAGAAGGGTGCCCGGCAAGTTCAATTTCAGAAGCTGAGCTCTTTGTTACCACGTGACACTTCACTGAAAGAGAGAGAGAGAATGTGGGGGTGGGTCGTAGAAAGAAACCTACACTTGGAACGTGTCCTCTGAGGGCCACTTTCTTGAAGGACTCAGCCCCAACCGTAGGCATCTGCAAAGTAATTCAAGTACAGAGGGAGGACAGATCAAGGAAGAGGTCAGCCAACACCCAAGCTCAGATATGCCCCTGTTCTCGCTGCTGGGTCCCACCCCTCCCAGTCACTTCCATTATTTTCCAATACAAGGTAACTTTAGATCCTGACACAACTAAAAAAAATATCTTTTTACAATTATAACATGAGACATAAACTTCTGATGTTTAGACTATTTTCTGACGAACAGTTTAATGTATAATTCTGTTTGTAGCGATGTTAAGAATGCTCACCACACGTTCACTTCATTGTTTTGTTTTGTTCAGCTTTTTTCCATACTGTGAATTGAACACTAGGCACACATTTGAGCATGGAGCCACATATATCCCAACCCTATTCTTTATTCATGTAACCCAACTTCATTTGGAATTTCAATCAAAAACAAATCGAGCTACCCTAAATGTCTAACAATTACAATCATTTATCACAGTGCTTTATTATTTTTTAACAAAATAGTTTAAAGAGTTTTCCAAAGCAATCTACATATGTAATTATCAAATATTCAATGTATGACAATAGCTGACATGCCTTCATAGCTTCTGGAAGATTCTGAAGCTCTACATACTCTGAGGTGTATATAATTGTTTTCTGTTTTGTGCTATCTAGTTTCCTCCACAGGAGCCGAAGAAAGACGACATGTTCTCGCCTGCTCCTACATGCTATGCCAGGGCATCTGGCTGTTACCCAAAACAGTTAAATTTTTGCTGCCAGTTCTCATCATTATTCTAAATGATATTCTTTTCATCCCCTCATCTCTAAATGAATCGTCTGGAGAAACTACTGCTGACATCCTTCCTGTATCCAATCTATAAATGGCAAAAACAAAGCAAAAAAAAAAAAATATTCCTATTGTGTTTCTTGATTCTTAACAAAATGGCATTTTACAACTTCCAGGAGGACTCGATCTTTGGAGCCACCACACTTCGTAAGTCTTACCTCCAGGATCTCTAGCAGGTTCTCCCTGTGAACACCAGAGAAAACCCCAGTTCTTCCTACAGCTCATTGGAAGAAACTGGCCATTCAAATATGAGCCCAAGGTGTTCTCTTCTTGCCTGCCCACAAAGGAAACTACTTCACCAGAGCCTACTGATACAGAAGGGAAACCCCAACCAGGGGTTGGGGTTGGGGGAGGGGAGACAGCGACTAAGAATATGAAGGTTACTTCTCTGGTGTAGCCAGGCTGCGTGACAGACGGAGGACTAATTACAGAACTATTAAGAATAAACTTCAGGCACAGTTCAATTAGATTCTAATTATAGTCCTATGGCTTTCCGAATATTCTAGAATGTATGTTCTCTCATCATAGCAATCTATGGGTCAGGCAGGTGCCACAGTTTGGAGCTTGAACTTCCCCCTCCAAGGTCCGTGTGTCACAGGCTTGGTCCCTGGGAGGCAGTCGAACAGTCAGGAGGGCAAATAGTTTAAGCAAATACACTGACTCCGAGATCTGAAGAGAAAGAAAAGTTAGTAACACATAGAAGGGTATGAGGGAGAACAACCCCCACAAAAGACACTGTGTGAATCCCCTGCTGTGAGGATTGGGAGGGGTGAGGGAGTTCAGAGGGGCTCAGGACACACAGCACACTGAGTAGCAGGAACAGGAAAGCCAGAGATACTGGGCATGGGTTTGACCCCCAGCTCTGTTTCCTATATGAAACAGGGATCATAATGTCTATCCAGTGTGATTATAGACCTGTACCCAGCACACAGACAGACAAGCACTGTAGTTGGAGCACAAAGGAAAAGGCATCTGTGCACGCGGAGTCCATATCACACAGGGCCTCGGTAAAAAGGCAGATGAGGTCTTCTTAAACAACCTCATTGGCTGCCGTGACTAGTGAGAGGTGATGTTAAGCAGAGATATTCTAGCTGGCCACTAATAAAGCATCTATCAAATGTGGCTGAGAAAGTAGGAAATGTCCTTATAGATAGTACTGAGTCCTTGGGAAAGTTATTTCATAATAATCTTAAAATTATATTAAAAAGTTATGGATTTTATTTTTGTTGCCAGAAAAATTAGGGAAAAATGCTAACAAATACCTTTGATTGGCCTAACTCCCTTTAGATAACCACATGGGGCTGGAGAGATGAATCTGTTGCTAAAAGGCCTGCAAGAAAGCAAGAACCTGAGGTTGGATTCCCAAAACCCATGTAAAAATCTAGATATGGTGACACATGTCTGTATCCCTGCTCTTTGGTTGGGGAGCAGAGTCAAGCTGAGCCCTGAAGCTGGCCTAGCTGGCCTAGCCAATCAATCAGCTCTAACTATCTCAAAAATAAAAGTGGACAGGAATCAAGGAAGACACCTGGTATCAATGTTAGACACACACACACGCACACACACACACACACACACACACACACCATAGACAACTTACAACCTTACATTTTCAATGACAGCATTAAGAGGGTGGTCAAGGCAGTTGTATGACACATTTTTCCTGATGTGATACAACACTGTCCCACTGGTATCACACTGGTAAGTTACTTAGAATTTCTAATCCTTGGGGGTTTTCATCAGAAAAGTTGGAGAGAGAGATTCACCTGATTCCATCGATTGCTGTGCAAATGGCCTGCTGTGTTATCAATAAAGCACTTGTTGCAGCCTCCTACATCAAAGAAGCACGTGACAAAGGCCAGTTGGGAGCATCAGGTGCCCCTGAAGAAGGCCTGAGTTCCCTCCCCAGCATCAGTGTCATGTGGCTCTCAACTGACTGTGACTCCAGCAGCAGAACAAAAAGCCAGATGTTCACTTACAACACAAGAGAGAAGTAGATGATGAGTCTATTTATATGACAGAATAGCAGGCATGTGAAGCCAAAATATGCAGAAATCGTGGCTACACTCAGCAAAAGGGATGAATTTCACAAACAGTGTTGTATGTGGGAAGTATGCCTGCCATCTAAATGTCAGTGACAGAACAACTGAACCTTGAAAGCCGTTTCCTGTCTCAAGAGAGTCTGACAGGTCACTCTCTGTCTTATATGAAATGACTCTTAAGAAAGCAAAAACAACGAAGAAAGGAAGTCTGTGATAACACAAACAAGAAATGAGGGACACCAGAAAAGCGCCACACAGACCAGCCACTCAATATGCACAAAGTGCCAGGAGAGCCACACAATCAAAATCCCTCTCTAAAACATCCTATAGACCTGAAGAGAAGCCCTCTTCTGCCTTGGCCTGTGGGGAACTTCACGACGTGGAAGGAATGTGTATGCACGTAGACAAAATAAGACTGATGGAAGAAGGTAGTGCCTGGTACCCAGAGAACAGACACCAACAACGTCAGAGAGCAGGTTTAGAAGCCTGTGTCTCATTTCTATCACTGAGTCTAGCAGCTTCAAATCGGTCATAATTCAGGCCCTTCTCAGCTACAGTAGGATAATATAGATCAAGTCTTTTATGAAATTCTATTAACAGCAAGATGACTATCATGGCAGGGCTCTCTCTTAGGGACGTTGTTGTTTAATAATGACGCCTGAGGCATCAAAGGATCATCACCTGGTACCATGGGTGTATACAGGCCAGAGCAGCTCACAGGGCTGGAAAACCAGAGGGAAGCAGCAAGAGGCATTTTGGGAGTGATCTCCCAAGCTGAGCCCTGTACAAAGCATTGGACTCTCCGGAAGAGGGTGGTCAAGGCAATAGGCACAGCTTGAACTACATTGGAGAGTTAAGAAAGGAACTGAGAGGTTGTGCCCAGAGCAGCTGGACAGGAGAAGGCACAGAGCCAGGTCCTCAGGAAGCTTGGGCTTTGTTGTGTGTGTAAAAGGAACCTTTAGAAAGAGTTAATCAGGGCTATGATTTTCCAGGGTCCAATTTATCTTGTGGAAAGATTTAAGGAGATTTCCCTTAGTCTCCTGCACTGTCTGGCTGCAGGACAAATCTTTTTCTCTCTCCATCCTCCACCCTCTCTCAGCACACCAAATCCCTAAAGCCCCCATAGCCTAGCAAGGTTCGTTGTCTTGCCCTTGCCCTCCTACAAAGGCTGGGTTCTGAATCTTCTATGCAACCATCAGGCTTGGGCCTGAGCAAGTCTCTAGCCCCATTCTTTCCTAGGGCAAAATGAGCACGGTCAAGCCAGAAAGAGGCTCAGCAAGCAAAAATCTATGTCCTGTGAGCCTGATGACCTGAGCTTGATTCCTGGAACTTCAGGTGGAAGGAGAGAACCACAGCAATGTTATAAGACTATGTTTCGTTTTAATCCCAGGTGTGGGGATACGGGGCTGCTTCACAGCAGTTGACTATGATTTGCCTCATGCTCTAGCAGGGGCGTGGTTTTGCCAGCTGCACATAGTTTCTGCGACTGTGTGACATCTGAATACTGGGGACTTTTCAGAGGGTATATAAATGCTAGTGCCTTGAGAGGTGTGTTGGTTTCTGGATGGTAGTTGGATGCTGGTTGTTCCAGTTTGGTAAGTAGTGTGCAAAGAAAGAGGAGGAAATTAGACATCCTGACAGTGAAGACCAAACTTGCCCCAAGGAACTTGGCACCCCTAATTAGCAGGAAGTATAATAACATCACCCCTTTTCACCAACACCCCTTTTATCTCCTATTTAGTGTTAGAGGGTCGAAAGGGTGGAAGAAAAGGGGCCAAGAAGGGTGGAAGAAGGAAGAACCCACAAAGTAGTAAAAACCTGGCTACACTTAAACAGTAAAAACCACATTACCTATGGATCGGAGGCTGTTACAAACAGTGAATTCAATTAAGGCAAAAGTCACAGCTTAGGACTGAAGGGTAGCTCAGCAGTAAAGCACTTGCCTGGCATATGCAAGGCCCTGTGTTCTAGCCCAGCACATTCACACAAAAATCTCACCATCTGCCAAAAGTTACTCTCTGACCTCTGCAAGTACATACATACAAGTATACAGGCTCTGTTTATGTCTCTGTCTCTGTCTCTGTAACTGTCTCTGTCTCTGTCTCTCTCTCTCTCTCTCTCTCTCTCTCTCTCTCTCTCTCTCTCTCTCACACACACACACACACACACACACACACACACACACACACACACACAGTAAGTGTAGTTCTTACCCTTCAAAGAAGCTTCCTTTTGCAGCAGAGAAAAACCACAGAAATCAGAAACTAGTAGAAATGCAGAGAAAACTGACTGTGAAGTGCCCACCCCCCGCTGATATGGCTACAAGGAACCCCTACCTAAGGCCTAAAAACTACTGCAGAAGAAGGAGTGAAAAGATTGTTAAGAGCCAGAGATTGGGGGACATTTGAGGTGAGACAGTGTCTTCTATGTGTGATTTGATCCAGAAGCTTCACCCATGAAATATCAAAAGTACGGTAGCCCAAATAAGGCCTGTTTAACACCATTAGCCACGCCAAAGCGGAAGAACCTCACGCCTACATGAAGAGGTGCCAGCAGCTGGAGGAGGGAGAGCCAGCGTGCCACGGGGACAAGCCCCAACAAATTCACATATGAGCAGCACTAAATGGACTCAGCAGCAATATGAACAAACATACAGCTGCATGTGTGTGCAACAACAGCTTTTAAAAAGTCATGAATATGAGAAAGAGCAGCAAAGGACATGTTAGAAGAGGGACAGGGAGTGAGATGATACAACACTGGGAAATTCCCAGGAAGTGATTTTTAATACTTAAAAATATGTTTACAAAATCAAAGTATATAAAGCATAACTTATATATTATCTAAATTTTATCCAAGATTTAACAAGGTTTCCTCCGTCTTTTATATGTATACTATTCTGATACAGGCAGCACTAACATTAAAAAGACCTATTCCAGGGCTAGTAAGATGTTCAGTGGGCAAAGATGCTTGCCACACGAGCCTAATGGTGATCTAAGTTCAGTTCCCACAACCCACAATGAAGAACAAAACTGCTTGAACAAAGATGTGCTCTGACTGCCACACTCACACCACGGCGTGCACAGCCACATGCATGGACACACAACGACACTTAACTACTTAAGCTATATATTGATAGACTCTTAACTCAAAATGAAATAAAGGAAATAATGGTGTGGTGGTACATTGTGTAGAAAACACGGGCTTACTAAAAGGACACAAACACCCTCATTTTCCCACAAATGATAGAAAGCACACCATAGGACAAGGCCATTTGACTCCCAAAAGTATAGAGCTGAACATAGCCACTGGTGGAATCACTGAGGTTTTTCCTCCTCCTCTTCCTTCTCCTCCTCTTCCTCCTCCTCCTCCTCCTCCTCCTCCTCTTCCTCTTCCTTCTCCTCCTGTTTCTTCTTCTAATCTAATTTGCAGGGCATATTTTTAGTATTATAGTTGCCTTTGGGTACAGTTTCCTTTAATGGTGTATGACTGACAATTGACCACAAGGTGGCACCAAACTCACAGGACAATTAGGGCTCTTGTACTGGGTGTTTCTGTTTTGTTTTCTGCTTTTAACTATAAAAAGTGAAAACTTTTTGCCACCTGTTTTTAAAAAAAAAAAAAAAGTGAAAATAGAATTGTTCTCAAAACAGATCTATGTCACATCTGTGCAATTTTCAACAGGTAGAGGATAGGAGGATGGGAATGTATATAAATCCTGAAGATAAATGTCCCTTTCTCAGAACGCAATACAAGAACAGAGTAGTGTAAGAGTTCTGAATGCTTGTGAGAAAACTCAAGGAAAACGAGACAAGAGTCTTGTGACTCAGTTTCTTTTTTGTAATAATTTAATTAATTTATTGAGATTACAACTCAATTGTTATCCCATCCCTTGTATCCTCCCGTTCCTCCCTCCCTCCCGCTTTCACCCTATCCCCTCCCCTATGCCTGTGACCAAGGGGGACCTCCTCCCCCCCATATGGTCATAGGCTATCAAGTCTCATCTTGGTAGCCTGCTTATTCTTTCTCTGAGTGCCATCAGGCCTCCTCACCAAGGGGAAGTGGTCAAATATGGGGCACCAGAGTCCATGTCTGTGTGACTCAGTTTCCTTAAAACATGGAGTTGTTCTTAGGCGGTGTTTTCCTGTCCCTCTCAGATGTATCGGATAGGAGTGTGCTTACTTCGGGTTATTCCTCACAGCCGGCTACTGTCTGTGTGTACACCTCTACGGAAAACCACGGTTTTGCCACAAGCAGTACTTGTCCTTGTGACTGTCCACTGACTCCTCGTAACCCTCAGAGTATAAATTGTCTGAGGCTCTGAATAAAGTTGTCTGTTGCATGAGGCTTTAATCTCCTTTTTGTTGTTGCTGTTGTTTTGCTTTGTTTTGTTTTGGTTTTTTTTTTTTGTTTTTTTGTTTTTTTTTTCAAGACAGAGTTTCTCTGTGTAGCCCTGGCTGTCCTAGACCTCACTCTGTGCTGGGATTAAAGGTGTCCACCACCACCACCTGGCTAATTCAGCTCCTTTTTAGGCTCTGTTCTCCCAGGTTCCACCACCAATGAGAGAGGCAGACATCCCTCTTCTGTGGTAAAAACCCAGAAACTAATTTAGCATCATAAATGTTTTCTCCTTCCTTTGTTTTCAGTTTTTATCTGATTGAGCTTAGATTGGGTAGTACAAATCTTTTAAAACTGGATGTTATTTAAAAGTTGAAACCTATTTGCAATTAATACTTAACGTAGTAGGTCATGGTTCTTTTAAAGGGATAAGATCTATTCTGGGAGAACTCTCCTTTCTATTTCCTTCACTTTCTTCAAGCTACGAAACCTGCTCTTAGGTGAGCTGGTCCAGGCTGGTTTAGAGCCCTAAGAACTCATAATGAAAGCCACTCTGGAGACAGACAGCACACATCACTATGGGTTAGAGGAGACTTCTGCCAATTAAAAAGGAAACTCACTGTGCCCGCAGCCTCTGGGAGCCAAGCCTTCTGTTTTGAAAACAGTGGAGGTTTGCAGAGTAATAGTGACCCCAAAGGTTCCAGCTCCCTTGCAGCGTGGGAAGGAAGGGCTACCTGCCAGGATGAGAAGTTTCTTTCTATCCATTTCCTGCAGTCACCACAGAAAAGAGTGACCAATTAGGAAAGGTTTATGGGATTGTGTTGGTGAGGAAAGAAAAAGCTAAAATGAACAGACAATGAGCTGGAGATCTACAGCTCAGGGCTCTTGCCTGGCATGCACAAGGCCTCAGGTTCGAAGCAGAAAGAAAGAAGGAAAAGACCAAGAAAGTAAGTCCCAATCTGAGGTCATGCCCTCATTGTGACTGCGTGACTTCTAATTGTTTGTGAGTCTCATAACACTACGTAAACTGTCCTGTTCGTTTGCTCCTGGTTCCTACGAGCACAGGTGGTTTGAGATTTCAGGTGCAAGCCATGCAGGGAGGCCTGGAAACTCCTTCCTATGCGCTGCCCACTGAGGATGACAAAGAGGCGAAGGGAAGCAGGTATGTGGTCACACTATCGCACATCTCAGGGCCTGCTCATTCACCATTCTGGATTCCGCTTGCTCCATGAAGGGAACACAGACCAGAGCTTCACAAAGACACAGCTCTCTTCTTCCAGGCAGAGGGAGAGGCTGGGCAACCTGGAAACCATGTAGTTCAAATGTGCCAGGCCATTGTTTAAAAAATGATTCAAGTCCTTTTCTTATCCTGGTTAGAAAGCCAGAAATACTACTTATGGCCATTACAAACTCTGGAAAGAATTCAATAAGACAGTGTAAGAATTGCAAGATTTCAACAGAGGGATGACATGATAGAGTTTTAGTGTTAGAACCCATAACAAATATCCATGGTGGTGTAGCAGTTAAAAAATATATATAGGAAATTACCATTCATTAGGCACTTGCCATATGCCAGATCCTGTGCTAAACACTTGAATTTTCCACGTAAAATGTTATACCATGAGAGCAGGCTTCCAAGGACCCACTGTACATCCTTGTGTGTTCCCTTGCGAAGTACTCACAGCTCCAGCTCAAGAACCCAAGATGCAGGATGGGCATGGGGATGTAGGAACCTGGGGCCACACTCAGGGTACCACTGCATTGCACAGGGAGACACCACCACTACGCCAGGCAAAGAGCAGCACTTCGCTTCTCATCCCTGCGTTCTAGGCCTTGCTCTTCCTCCAACACAGTGAGTAAAGTCTGACTAGAAAGGACTAGACACTGCTAGGAACAAGAAAGTCTCATCTGTGGGTGGAGGAAAGTAACGTTTCACGCACGCTATCTTCTTATCCATTCTCCACGCAAACAGCATTTACACTGAGGAAGTTCAAGTCCCTCATCCTGCCTGATCAGCCAGCAACCCCCACTCAAGTCAGGGCTGACCACACCCTTGCCTTTCAACCTCACCACACGGAACAGCTTGCCAGCCCACGCCAAGCTTTCAGGCTGGATGTGCATTCTCTCCTAGGCAGGCTCATTCAGCAATGCTACAGTGTGGTCAGAGTGTAGCCACAAATGGTCATGCACTAGACGCTCGGATCCTACTATGGGGCCCAGGGACACGTGATCAGGTCACTGGAATCCACGTTCTTAGAAGGGATAAATGTAGTTTTTGATGGGACCCCAGGGAATTGCATAGTAGACTTTCAGAAGAGTAAGCCTGACCTCTGAATCTCTTGTTGCGTATCGTACCATGTGACTACTTGTTCCATTTTCTATATGACCCCAACATGATGGCTGCTATCTACCATGTTGCTAAGGCAGCCAGAGGAGCCCTCATCAAGCCAACAGCATCATTACACGTGGGCTTTCTAACCATCAGAATGGAAACCCAAATAAAATCTATTTTGCCTAGCCTCAGGGATTTTGTTATAGTATCAGAAAAAGACTAAATGCAGTCAGGCCCTACTCTGATGTCTCCTCTCCCCTCTCCCTCTCTCTCCCTCTCTCCCTCCCTCTCATGCTCTCCCTCCTTTTCCCTCTCTCCCTCTCTCCCTCCCTCCCTCCCTCCCTCCCTCCCTCCACCACCCCCTCTCCATTCAATCTTCTCTTGTTCTCCTTTTATTCTTTTTACATTCCTAGGAAGTTAGAAGTTCCATAGTACAATTTCTCACTAAAATGTAAACTTGACAAGAGAAGAAAGTTTGTCCTTTTAATCACAGGGTTTAAGTTCTAAAAAGTATTTTAATTTTAAATACTTTGAGTTCCTCCCCTAAACAGCTACAGAACCATAGAAGACTGAATGGGTCTAGCTTCCAGCAAGTACACAGAAATGTTCACTTAAGCTTTAGGCCACAACAAAAAGTTGCCTAAGTTTTTATTCCTAATTATAAAGCTGGGATATTTTTATCATAAATTTCTTCCCATAATAAAACCCGTGCATCCTCCTTAGCTTTGCAAATCCTGTTGTTTGCATACAGAAGCCATGATATAACACCAGGCCAGAGAATTCAACAACAGCAACAAAGAAAGGATTGCTTATTTCGATAATCCTTTCTTTTGAAATTTACATTTCTTTGTCCCCTGAGAACACAATGCGGGCTCTCTAGCTTCTCACTCAGACAGGCCTGTGTTCCTGGGACTGATCAGAATAAACAGACAGAGACACACAGGTGGGCATTTCAAATACCACATTAAACAAAATATCCTTTTACATTTGCAAAGTAAACAGGATTTCATTGCTCATATCTCCTGGATAAAGTAGAAAAAAAAAAAAAAGCAAAGCAAAGAAAACAAACATGAGAAAAGGGCCCAAAGCCTCTGAGAATGTCTGAGGACCAGGCTAAGCTGGCTGCCTGCGCCTTTTGGCTCTGGAGTACACTGGGTCTCCATGGCCCAGGGAAACTCTAAGAGAGTCTGATAGCAACATGCCTTCATGTGCTTGGTTGAGCATGAAGCTCTGCTGTTACAGTAACCAAGTAGCCCACAGTGTGTCTCCACTTAATACCTGCAGCATCTCTCAGAAAAGTCAGGGAAACTTTCCACCCCGACCCAGCACTTAAACCTCAGTGAGTGATAAACGAGACACCATCCTTTCATAAAAAAGGATCTAACATACCCTAGTTACTGAGCTTCTGCAGTTTCTTAGCTCACAAGCCACACCCTCACACCATTAATTCCCAGAAATTAGAAACTAGAATGTGGTTATTCCCACTGGTGGAACATCGTGGCTTCCACTGTGGCAGTAGGTTACTCATTCCACAGTGACTGGCTGTCTGCTGTGTTCCATTTCACTGCATCTAGCATGCAATTCTTGTTGGCTGAGCTGATAAAAACAGAAGTACAACAAGCTAATCTATGCATTCATTTGCTTTAAAGCCACTTGCAGCACCATGCCACACCTCAGAACAAAGTTTTCAGTCCTTGAAAACAACAATGTCTGAACATAGGCTGGCCTGCATTCAGTCATTTTCAAGAGCTTTCATTGGACATCTATCTCCCTGATGGCAGCCCCTGGAAACAGAGTACTAAAAGAAGAGAGGTGCCAGCTGTATCATCTAGCTGGATAGACAAGCGTTTGTTCTGTTTATAGTATATGTGAGTGTGCATATGTGTTATTTTGGTAAATTAAAATATAATCACATCATTTTGGCCCTTCCTTTTTCTCCCTTCCACCTTTCCATGAACACACACACACACACACACACCAGTAGGCTCTCAAAGTCATGGCTTCTATTTCTTTATTTTTGATATATGTATTATGCATTCCTAACTATATAAATAAGCCTGCTCAGTCCATATAATGTTACTTGTTCGTATTTGACGTCAGATGATCTCAGAGGCAACCACTTGGACGCTGGATAAACAATTTGGAGGCTCTTCCCTGGGGAAGACTATTTCTCCTGCTCTCAGCCTCCTTAGGTTGCCTATAGTTCTTTGTCTAAGGTTAAGGCCTCATGAGATTTCTCCCTTCCACATTAGCATGGCTATTAAAACTGTCTACGTCTTCTTTAGGCAGCCATGTTCTTAAGATTTCCTGGGTATGGCTTCTTTAACATCTCTAGCAAGTGACATCCCACAGCAAACTTCCCATTCCTCTGGCTCTTCCTGTCAGTAATAATTGTAGAACGTTAAGTAGTACAATGTTCTGGTTTTATACGTGTATATAAACAAGCCAATGGGCATATCTATCTCTTCACTTACTGACTTTCTTGTGGTAGTACATTGAAATTTACTCTTGAAATATGTAATACATATTTATAAACTATTGTCTACTTGCTGTGAAATAAACCTCAAAGCTTCCTCTTTGAGAGCTGAGGAGATGGCTCAGTTTGTAAAGGCCTTGATGCGCAAGCATGACTACCCAAGTCTGAGCCCCAGAACAAGTGTGAGAATGCCAGGCATGACACAGAGACAGACAGACAGCTGTGTCTGGCTGAACAGCCAGCCCAGCATAATCAGCCAGCCGCAGTGACTAACCCTGTCTCAAAAAAACAAACAAACAAAACAAACAAACAAAACACCTGAACAGCACTATATTCTTTTTAAATATAAAATAATATGCTACTTTACCTCATCCTCTGCTAATAGACACTTAGGTTGATTTTATTCCCTGGCTATTATAAATAAGACTACAGTGAATATGGTATGCAGACAGCCCTGGAAGGGCAGGCATTTTTGCCAGCTAAAAGACATGGCAGGGTCTATGAAAATAAAACACAGGTGCTATGGACATTCTGTTTGTTTCTAGGAACAACTGAGGCAGGAACATGGTTATTTAATGAAGATGGAAGTATATGAAGTGTGGTGAAGGAGAAACAATGCTGATGGACTCCAAGGTGGGGCACGAACATCAAGCTCATAATTGAGATATTCATATAAAGATGAAGATTATAGACAGGAGTACATAATTCTCAGCCTGACTTACCCACACAAACGGCTTTTATGTATGTATCATAGTTGTTTCCAGAAACTGTCCCTACACACACACACACACACACACACACACCAAATTCCTTCTTTTATCTTTTCCTCTGGTCCCTTTTGTTTTCCGGAATTGCTCCTTTGTTCTATTTGTTCCTCACAGAAGCAACCATTAAAAATTAACCAAGTGTAGATGGTGCAGTGGTGAGCGTAGCTATCTTGAGAGTGTGTGTGCGTGTGTGTGTGTGTGTGTGTGTGTGTGTGTGTGTGTGTGTGTGTGTGTGTTGGGAAGGGGGGCTAACCTCTGAAAAGCTCAGGAACCTCCCCTCAGTTATTCTTGGAAATAAGTGCCCACCAAGGAAACAGGGAGTCCAGTTAGGCACAGGGGTTCTAGGATTCCCGTCCTCTGGAGTTCGGGTTGCAATCCTGCAACTACTTTCACCCTAGGGAACCAGTGGGGATGAGGGGAGGAGGTTTAGCTAGCGTATGTCCCGTTTGTCGGTCCTATGGCAGCCAAAACTGCACTCAATGTAATCCACTCTTAGAGCGAATATTTAAGAAATGGTTGCCGACAGAGTCAAAACTTTCACAAGAAACGAAAGAAGTAGGCTCTTCTTCCTTGCTTAATATGTGTGTCTTGGAAACAGGCTTTCACTGCAGCCCAAGCTGGCCTTAAACTCTAGGTCCCCGAGACCCTCCTGCCTCAGCTTCCGGAGCCTAGGATCCTCCCACGATTGAAGCTACCATCCAAATAACAGAGAGAAGTCGGGGAAAGAGTCGAATGGTATGAAATAGTACTAGATTTAAACTCTCGGAAACTCTGACGTTCAACTTTTTAAAAATGGACTGAAGAGAAACAACCCTCTAAGGCAGAGCTTTTAAAGTACATTCTCAAGTAAAGTGGCGGCACTGCATTAGTTCCTAAAGCAATATTTACAGAACAGATTGTCCCAGGGTTAGAACTGACATAAATAGAGTAGGCCTGGCATACACACCAAAATGGTTGACAGTGAAATTAGGGCCTGGTGTGGTAGCAAATTACCCTTTGCTCATCTCACCAACACCTAAGGTTCAGAACAGGAGAGGCATCATTTGAAGGAGTAGACTGTTGGGCACACACCCACTTGCTTTACCCAATCAATCCCCCTTATGCAATTACCAGTCTGCTGGTACAAGATATATTGGCCCTATAATTACCAAATATGAACTTTAAAAAAAGAAAGAAAGAAAGAAAAAGAACTGGGCCTTTTACAGCTTAACTGCATCTCCCAGCCACACTTTGCCAGCATCAGAACACACATGTTGAATGTCCAACAGCCCAATTGACAGATCTGCCTGCTGTGGGACACAGTCATGTGCGCCATGGCTGAGCTCCTTTCCCAGCATGTTCTGAAAGTGCCAATTCTTAAAAAGCCAGGAAATACAGGAAAGGCAGAAACAGGTTGCACACTCAGATAAATAAAGAACCAACGGGAACAGCCCAAAGCTGCAAACTCACAACGATTCCCGTGGTTTTAGAGGAACAGCTGATGGTTCCGGTGGGTGTGGGCGTGCAGGACCGCTGCAGTGCCTTCCCGCTGTGGCTTACCAGCCTTCTCAGCAGCCCTGTGAGGTGGGTATTAATCAGCCCTACAGGTAAGGCCACAAAAGTTTACAAAATCCTAGCCCAAAGAAAGGGGGCACAACCACAGCTGTACCCCAGGACAACTTAACTCCAAGCCTGCCCTGGGAAGGAGGGAAAGAAGCAGAAAGAAAAGAGAAAGAATGATGTATCAAGACACAGGCTATGGGACACTCTGCTCTAGGAAAGCAATGACAAGCACAAAGTCTAGGTGAAGGGTCCAGGCTTTCTGTGTAATTCAGATGAGAGCCTATAGCCATTGCCATCCCCACGTCAGGAATTGAATTGTGTGATCCCCGACCACTCGTAGGCTGAAGCTCTGCCTCTCAGTGTGCTGGTATATCCAGATAGTGTCCTTGGAATGTCCTTGGAATTAATGAGGGTTGCAGGGATGACAGACAAGATTAATGTCCTTAGAGAAGAGGCACTAAAAGGCCAATTTGCCCCCTTTCACTTTCCCTTTAACGTTGTACACCTTGAGGAAGCAGCCACCTAAGCCCTAGAAAGACGTCAGAATTCACTTTCTATTGCTGTGACACAGGCTGTGACCAGAACCCACCTGGGGAGGGAAGGATTAATCTGGTTTCTGCATCATGATCACAGTTCACAGCTGAAGGAAGCCGAGGCAGGAACTCAAGCCAGGAACCTGGAGTCAGGAAGTCAAACAGAGACAGGGAGGAATGCATCTTACTGGCTTCCTCCTCCTGGCTTGCTCAGCTTGCTTTCTTATACGACCCAGGACCACCTGCTCAGGACAGGCACTGCCCAGAGGAATGATCCTAGTTTGTGTCAAGCTGACGAAAAAACGAACCAGGATGGAAGACCACCAGCACTCTGGCCTCAGACTCCAGAGCTATCATAAACTGATGTCCTCTACTTAAACCAGAAGTCCACACATGGTATTTTGTCAGACCAGCACGTCCTATTCAAGGTGTGGAGAAACATCAGTTCTTTGAAGCATTCATTCAAAACTAATTGAAAAAACAAAACAAAACAAAACAAAACCAACCTTTCTTGGTGGAAGATAAAATCAGGGGTTATTTTGACAGACCAAACCAGAACAAGCACTCTAGAGGAGGAAAAAGAAAGAAAGCAGAAGAACTAGAGCGATGTAAACCAACTGTACTGTCCCTTCTGTTTCCTCCACTCTCTGAGACAGCAAAGCTTACAGTAAGGTCAGCACAGAGCAGGCTAAGGGCACTTGCTGATCTTGCAGAGGGTCTGGTTCCGCTCCCAGCAGCCACGAGGTTCACAACCATCCCTGACTTTAGTTGCATGGAGCCAATGCCCTCTTCTGACTTCTAAGATCATGGGGCACCAGGCATGTACAGAGTGCATATAAAGGAAATACAGCTAGCACCCACGTAGTGGTTCACAAGCAACTGTCATTCCAGTTCCGGGACATTCAGCGCCCTCTTCTAGTGTCTTCGGGCACTCATGTAGTACACAGATATACATGCAGGCAAAATACCCAGACACATTAAATAAATAAATGTAAATATTTTAAATACATCTTTACTATCTCATTGTTTGAGTGCTTAAGAGTCCAGGTTGAGTGAGTGGCCTGCACTACCACCTGAGGCCACGTTGGTGTCTGTGTCTGAGCTGCCACCAAGGGCCATGTTTGGGTCCATGGTCCTCCTTGAGCCAAGGCTTGTGATGATTTCTGTGGACTGTGTTACCACTGATGATAAGGATGCTGACATGTAGCTCTCCAAAACTGATATTTTCTAGTGGGGATGCGGGTAGAAAGGGAGTCAGATTTCTTTATGGGACTGGCCACTGGGAGTTTAGCCATGTTCCAGTGAGTATGTGGGCAGTGCCATTTGTGGGACTGGCCACTGGGAGTTTAGCCATGTTCCAGTGAGTATGTGGGCAGTGCCATTTGTGGGACTGGCCACTGGGAGTTTAGCCATGTTCCAGTGAGTATGTGGGCAGTGCCATTTGTGGGACTGGCCACTGGGAATTTAGCCATGTTCCAGTGAGTATGTGGGCAGTGCCATTTGTGGGACTGGCCACTGGGAGTTTAGCCATGTTCCAGTGAGTATGTGGGCAGTGCCATTTGTGGGACTGGCCACTGGGAGTTTAGCCATGTTCCAGTGAGTATGTGGGCAGTGCCATTTGTGGGACTGGCCACTGGGAGTTTAGCCATGTTCCAGTGAGTATGTGGGCAGTGCCATTTGTGGGACTGGCCACTGGGAGTTTAGCCATGTTCCAGTGAGTATGTGGGCAGCGCCATTTGGACTTGTTTTTCTTCTTCCTTCTCTACCACCACCTCCTCCCATCCTTGTTTGTTTGTTTGTTTGTCACATCTGGGGATGGTATGCAACTAGCATTTAGTGGGTAGAGGCCAAAGATATGGCTGTTCCTCTCTCAATGCTCAGAACAGCGCCCCCACAGCACAAAAGGGCCATAGTGTTGAGCTAGAGTGTTGCAAAGCACTGCCCATTCTCCCTGTGTTTCATCCAAATCTGTCCTTGCCCTCCAAGATCATCAACCAGAGGCAGCTCACGGTGTCCTTGTCATTTCCTCAACAAGCAACTACACTTCAAGCATTGGGAATATCTGGGAGATACTCTGTGTATTCAAAAGCATGACAAACACATGGTAGGTAGGCTTTCCTTCTGCAGGAGCTATATATCCAAGCTGGGCACAGTGGGTCCCACCCATAACTCCAGAACTTGAGAGCCTGAGCCAGGAG
Organism: Acomys russatus; assembly: GCF_903995435.1. Classification (NCBI taxonomy): domain Eukaryota; kingdom Metazoa; phylum Chordata; class Mammalia; order Rodentia; family Muridae; genus Acomys; species Acomys russatus. Next base: position 56,278,754 of record NC_067139.1, on the reverse strand, counting down.
TTCAAGACCAGGCTGAGCTATAGTGGAAAGATCCAAACTGCCTACCCATCAAAAAAGAGCTATTTGTTCAACAATGGTGTATCCTCTCTCCAAAGTAAGAGCTTCTACCACAGTCCTACCCATCAGTTCTTGGTGCTTGAACCTTTGCATTATGAAATAAATCTCTGGTTTAGAAGATTTATGTAATGAAACAACGAGCAAAAAAAAGGGGGGGGGCGGGTACAAATAAACAGAGGCGCAACATCAAATGCCAAGGACTGGAAAGTGTTTATTGTCTTATGTTAACCATTCACCTTGAAATCTACAAAAGCCAAGGGCACGCAAATGGGCCACAACCAAAACTGAGTCTTCATTGTGAGGAACAAGAACACTGTTCTAAAGCTAGTCAGAAGCATCTGCTGAACAAATAAGCCCTTGACCGTTTATTAGCACAGGTGGGAGTTGCAAGTATACTAAAGTGAGAACACATTATAATTCTAGGAGGAAGATGGACCTGTCATTTCATTTTTCCATGTACAACATTCTCTAAATGATGTGTCAAATGATCCACCATTCCAACGAATTCTATACCGACTAAGGAAATGTCAAGTTGTGTATCTCAACTCCTTCATCACCCAATCTCAGGGTACAGTCTGGCTCCTATTTCCCTCGCATATCAACAAAAACAAATCCATTGAATCCTAAAATAACTTAAAACCTTTGAGCTCCACCCACACTTCTGAGGAGATGCCAAATTGTTCTGTCTGCTGCAGCACTGCACTTCCTACAGGGAGCTGATGGATCAGACTGGACAGGACCACATGGTCTCAATATTCCCCAGGAGCACCTTGATTGCTCCCAATTAGTAAGGCTATCCACAGAAGCCCAGTGAATCAAGCATCTGCACAGTCCAACCAAGGCCATTAGCTCCTGCTGGTTCCTGCCCCTCAAATAGCCAAATCAAAACTGGTTGCAAAGTACAATAGCTGGCCTGACTGATCAGCCATAGATTCCTTCTAATGAGAGCATGAGAGAATCAAAGCAGCAGGGCAGCCCCACATCACCAACAGTCATATTCAGAATGCACTGGAAGATGTTTCTGAAACTCTAGGTCTAATGTCTCAAATATAATTTTCTAGGCTAACATGAACACATCCCAGACAGCAATGCAGGTACGTAACTGGACATAACATAACAGCCTGCACTGAAGTTCATCTGAGCACTAGCCTGGTTCCTGAGTGAGCTGATATGAGTACCCTGAATCCTTGGCTAGACTTAGTTTAAAGTTTGAGTTGACGTGTGAGTGGTTAGCCCCTGCCTACATCCTTCATCTATTCACTCACACCTGACTCTTGAGCCCAGACCTCAGTGTCTTACAGAGATAACACCAAGCTCCACTTTCTCCTTGGTGTCACATTAGGATGGCTGTTCACTGAACTTTTATATAATTGATCTGATTTAGGTTTGTTTGCATTCTTTTGTAATGTTAGGAATTGAATGTAAGGCTCACACATTGCAAGTGCTACATTCCAGCCCTCTTTTCACTTTTTACATTTTGAGGCAAGCTCTCATTGAATTTCCAGGATATCCTAAACTCACTTTGTAGCCTAGATGAGGTTCATGATTCTCCTGCCTCGGCCTTCCAAATAATTGGGGTTACAGGTTTGTACCCCCAGGTCTGGCTTGACTTAATTTTCTATGCTCTACAAATATTATTACTTTTACTTTAAGAAAGAGAAAACTGAACCTCAAAATGAAAAGTAACTTGCTCAATAACACAGATAATAAAAAGTAGAGCTCAAAGCCATAGTGCTATTAGAATTTTGGCACAATTTAAATAAGAAGTCAACAAACTCTTCTATAAATAGTCAAAAAACAAATGTATTTTTTCCAGGCCTTCCATCCTTTGTTGCAACCTCTCAACTCTATCTGGCATAACTCGGCATTTTAAAGCTTAGCATCCATGTTTTTGTATGGAAAGCAGAGGGCTCTAAAGACCTGGAAGTACTCTTCCAATGAGTGTACATAAGCTTTTGAACCACTCAGAGTAGCAGCATCCTTTGGGGGTCTATTAGAAGCTAAAGTCTGCCTTCTAGACACCCCAATCCTTCATTCAGTCTTCAAAATTAACATCCAAAATGGTGTTCTGGACTCCTCATACTGATGTGTGTCCAGAGGACATAGTGAGAGGGCCACAACAGCCTCTGGTTTAGCAAGGCAGGTCTCACAGGTGACCTGCATATAAACGCAGCAGTCAGCCACTACTATACACCGGCAAAACAACTACTTCCGCCACGTAAAGACCAAGGTCGCTTGTGAAGGAAGGTCTCACTTAATCCTCCAAAGTTAAACTCTGCAGAGACATCAGATTCTGTGGAATGAATGACCACTATGCTATAAGGTAATGTTTTAAAATCAAAATAAATAGTGCAAGCACCAAGGAAATCACTTCCCAGAGCCCTATCCATTTACAACCCCTGCTGTAAGTATACCTGATTGTATTTAGAGATACCAACCTGTCTAATAGAACTCCACCATTTTCATGTTTCCTCTTCCCTAAGATTTCTGCCCCAATATTTTAAATAAATGGATAAAGGTAAGCTCTGCCACAGACTACACAGAAGAGAGGGCAGTAGATCCTGACAGCAAAAGCACAGACACTGGTCTCCCTCTGAGTTGGCATCCTGTGCATGAGGCTTGGTGCTAGGCATTTAGTGTGATGGAGTAAACTTGAACCTCACTAATCCTCAAGTCCCTCTTAGAACAAAACTGACTGTGGCGCAGGTTCCTGGTTAAAGGAAATGAGATTCTAAAGTTATATACATCGTTCTCCTCTTGTCTCTGCCATAGTTTAATGCTAGGCAAAACATAATGGAATAGGTGAGACCCAGTCTCTTGTTTTACTTTGTGTGAAGGTTCTTTAAACTAGTATTTTAATACCATAAGGTAAGAGAGGCACTGTCACACAACTAACCCGGAATTATCTACAGTGTTGCTTTCTTGGCATGGGGTATTTAATAGAGCAAAAGCATTATTTTAACCCAGCTTCCATATTCAGTGTAGTTAGCATACTATAACCAAGACCAAGCTGGCCATGGGTAGCTTGGTTTTCAAAGGGCAACTGCATCCAAAAAGGTGTAGGACACACTTCATCCTGGTAGCCTAGATGACAAGGCTTCAAGCCAGACTCTGCTTCTCCTGTCAACGTTCCCACTGAGTAAGCAGATAAGGGCAAGCCCCTCTAATTCTTGACTTCCTTGACTAAGACAGAGGATTGGTATTTGCTCCCTGAGTTTATCATGACAGTGAAATGAAATAACACTCTGTATGACTCCTCACAGAGACTCAGTACCTGAAACTGTTGTGAGAACTGCTGTTCTTAGTGTTGATCTGTTACCCTTAAGCTGATGTTGAAGAGCATTTGGTTCTGAACGAAGAGCCAAACAGGAAAGATGAACAATAAAATCACTAGAAGCATCGAATGGTTTAAAGTGGCATTTTGACAAGTGGCTAGCTTATTTGCAGAAATTTACTTCAACACGGGTGCATGAATTTTCAAAAGTGTGCACATGTGCAAAATCTGGTTTGTTTGCTAAAAACTCCACCATATCATCACCATGGCTGGTTCGTGGAGACAGACTGGGGAGTCTATCATAGAACAACTGTCGAGCTAAAATTAGAGCTCTGCTGCCCAGTGAAGGCAGTTTCTCAATTTCCTTTCCCCTTTTCCTACTTTTTGTCACCCTCCTACATCAAGCCTTCCTACCCATGCCAAGAATATACAGTTCAGAAAAGAGATCGGGGCAGGAAAAAGCAAAATTAAGAAAAATACTTAGGAGACTAGGATTTCAGAGAAAATAACCAAGCATCTGGAACTACTTGACCATACACTGTCCACTGCTGCTTTGTGTAATAAATTCTATTAGCTGTTCAATGCAGCTTAATATCTGTAACCAATGGGCAAAGCATATATCCTTACTTCCACTTCAGAATTCAGGAAAAAAAAAATGACTTATTTAAGCCCAAACAGCTGGTAAGTAGTAGGTCTGGATTAGAACCCTACCCTCATGGTAACAAAAGTCTTTTTAATAATCCCTGCCATGTCTCCAAGCTCTGTGACAGATGTGAGGTCTTGTATATAAAGACCAGGGAAGGTTCATCTCATAAAGAGCATAGAGTTTAATGGAAAAGGAAGACAGAAGCTGTAATGATAAAATGAGAAGTTGTATTCTCCAAGGCTGAAATCAAGATGGTATGAAAGTACCACGGAGGAAAGTGGAGGAGAAAGCAGGTCACTTAAAAGTCAATGTAGGAGTTGAGTACTAAAGGATGAAATGGGCAGTGTCAGCACAAGGATAGGAAAGCTTCTCCAGAGCTGAGGTAGGAAGGTGGGCTGTATACGGCTGAGTCAGGAGAGAGAGAGAGCAGAGCTACCGAGAACAAGGGCCTGACCCAGAAGTCGCATCAAGCGTGCTATGGAACATGCAGGTCATTCTGTAGGCAAACTACCAGCTGAAAGAGACTGAAGAGAAGGCATCAGAACAGTCTGGAAAAGAAAGATAAGTAAAAGGGTACACCAGATGATCTTAAAAGCACCACCAGGTGGGGTGGAGAAGCCCAGGCAGACAAAGACACCAACTCTAGCCGGAAGCATGTGAAAGAAAAGATGACACCTGTTTGAAAGAGGTCCAACAAGACAAAAACACTCACATGCAAAACAGCAGCTTAGAATCGTCCACATTTAGGACACCAAACTGAAAACAGGTACACTATCTCAACCAGTAAGAAAAAGAAGAGAAAGCTTCAACTATGAGAGTCAAAGCAAGGTCTTCAAGAGAGACCAACTGAATCCAAACATAGGTGGTCAAGGCTCAACATACTGCTTCAAGAACTCAGCTAACAGAAATATGAAAATGAAAGTAACAAAGAAATAAAACCAAACACAATAAAGCTACTTGGCAGATGAGGACATCAGACCATGGGCTGGCTACAGGGAAGTATAGAGACGTAAAAGGTGGAACTAGCTAGAGGGCAGGCTGCCAAACCTGACAGCCAGGTGGGAGGAGATAACCCACTCCCACAAGTTGTTGTCTAACCTGCACATGGGCATGGTGGGACATACACACACCTGTAAATGTAAACAAAAGGAACTTTAAAATAAAGTAGGGCTTCCAAAATGGCTGACTAGGCAAAGGCATTTGCCACCCATTCTGGGACTCCCAGGGCAGAAATTGAAAACCAACTCCTAATGTATTCACACACATACAGATACACAACACAAACACACTAATTGTACTATTATTTTTTTATGGTTAGGAGAGAGAGAGAGAGAGAGAGAGAGAGAGAGAGAGAGAGAGAGAGATCACTAAGATAGTGGCAACCCAGCCAGCCTTTGTAGTAGATAGAGACAGTGTCTATCTCTATAAAAATGGAGGTCATGCTCACAGGGGGGATTTTGTGAACTTTTCATAAAAAGAAGTATCACAAATAACATATGAGGGGCACAGAACCCAAAGTACCACCCAGGGAAAGATTAGGCCTGCAATAAGAACACAATGTTCTTGTTATCCTCAGAATTACTCCCATCATGAGCTGCAAGTCATGACTCAGACCCAGCAATCAGAGGTTCTCCCCATAACTCTATGGCTGTTACACACGCCACCTGTGTGAGAAGGAAGACATCTTCCCACTAGCCCAGGAAGAGCGTTGAAGCCCAGAAAGTCTATCTAAAGGGCTCAGGAATATTCCCCAGAAGTCAAGATCCACACTGAACACTGTATCGTCTACTGGATAGGAAAGAGGAAATGTGGAAATAAAAAAGAAAATTAGAAGGAGGGAAGAAAGAGAAATAAACAATGGTGTGAGAGGTAGAAAGGGGGAAAGAAGTAAAGAAGGGAGGGAGGGAGGGAGGGAGGGAGGGGGGAGGGGGAAGGGGAGGGGAAAAAGTTTACTACTCTTGCGGCCTACACAATAAAATCTAAATGCTTTAGCGTGGCCTACAAAAGTTGGCCCGCCTCTGCCTACCCAGGAACAGCCTTATAACATGCTATTAAATAACTACATAGGCCAGAAAGGAGTGTGTACATCTCAGGCTAAGCAAATAGACTGGAGAAAGAAGAACAAGTGCTGTATGATTTTACTCTTACAAAACACCTGGAACGTTCAAATCATAGTTTAAAAAAAAAAAAGTAGATTTGCAGTTACTTGGGGCTAAAGGGGAGAAAAGAATAGGGAGTTATTACTAAAAGGCTATAAACTTCCATGGGGGTAATTAAAAACTAGAAAGATGGTGGCAAGTCTTAGTTATAATTATATCATAATTATATGAGTAACAGTATTAAATAGCACAGCCAAGATTTTAACATAACAAATTTATAAAAATGAATAGAATACACAAAAACTCATTAAGCTGTGCATTTCAAATAGCTGAGCTGTATTACATGCAAATTATATCTCAGTAAAAGGGTTTAAAATACATGCAACATGTACATAAAATACCAGTGAAGAAAGAAAGACAGGGAATGCAGGTACCTACCTGCTAAGGGAGATGAGCTGTGTGTGGTTAAGACATGCATCTGTTTTCTTTTCTAAGCTTTTCCAATGGTCCCCAAATTTTCATAAAGAGCTTTATGGTGTTATCTTTGCAGCCAAAATTAGTATAGGGAAGTGGGCATGCTAGCTGTAGCCGTCCTCACTGGGTGAGCCCCGGCCACTGCAGTCTGGGTGCTTATACAGCTGAGCTTTAATGACCTAAATGAGACTAATGATGCAGCCAGGGCCTCTAGAGGAAGACTGCTGGGATTCCTGCGCTCACAAACGGCCTCTTAGGGCCTATTCCCTCATCTGCGCAGTGGGAACAGTAATGGTCCCTATTACACAAAGTTACTAAGATAGTAAGGGAGATAATATCTGATATCCAGTTTGACCTAAATGGTTAGTCAAGTACCAGCTGCTGTTATTTTCACTGCTGATGTTGGAATTCTACTCATAGGAGAGTTTTCCCCCTACATATAATCCTCTATTAAAGCAGGATTGGCAAATCTGACATATTGTCCATTTGTGTGTGTGTATGGACCCCCAGCTAAAAATGCTTTTAATATTTTCTTTTCTTTAGAGGGGGTTCTGCCCTCAAAAATGAACACAGTTGCATGGGCTGCTCAAGAGTGAGCCAAACTGAAAAGAAAGGGAAGAGCCGGGACACAATCTTAAGTGTCATCCATGGTGGATCAGTCAGTGGGCTGAGGATGGGAGGAGCAGGAAGCAAGTCTGGTCACCATCTTAGGGCAGGAGGCCAGGCTGGACAGACCAGATCTGGCCCTGGTGATGCACATGGACCTGCACTTTTGACATCCAATGGGTCCAGAGAGAAACAGGACGGTCAGCCTGGACCTCCCTTAGAGCTGCAGCTCCTTCACCCCGAGAAGGGCACTGCCCACGCAGAACCACTCGGTCTGAGTCAAAGTCCGACGGGGAAGACCATCTGCATCCGGAACCTCCAGCCTGAACTTCTTGCCATCTTGGCCGGTCAGGGAGTTGATTTATGGATTGAATTTAAGGGTTCCTGTAATGGCCAGGGCTGTGACAGTCTTTGGGAGCCATGTGACAAAGGCATGGGTCTCCGGATTCATGTCATTGAAGCCTGTAAAGTTCCTGCTGTAGGAGGTGATGACTGCTTTCTTCTTCCCCTTCTTAATGTCTTTGCTGTCCCACTGGCCAATGTAAGAGCCACAGGTATTGGCCAGAACAATGCCTCCCACATCTCTCACCATCCTACTCTGTGGTGGAATGGATCTGCTCAGAGCCTAGCTTGATGGTGAGCTGGGGCTTGCACTTCAGTCTGTGGGCCAGTGCCTGCTGGCCACAGCTGCCAGCCATCCCATGTCCTCAGAGCTTGAACTGGTGCAGGTGGTACAAACCCACTCTGATGCTCAGAGGCCAGCCCTTTCTTCCCCACCGCAGTGCCCACTTCTGCCACTGTGTAAGCCAAGTCAGGGGTAAAGGTCCCATTGATAGGCAGCTTTAGCTCACCAAGGTTAATTTGAATAACTTGATTATACTGGCGGCCAGGGTCAGGTACTAAGTGATCTTGAATTCTTCAGCTTGATTGGCAGTGTCTGCTTGGCCTGTCTTTCTCAGACACCTCTTCTTCCTGTGGTTGTATGGGAACACTGACATGATAGCCCCAATTTCTGAACCCTTATTGCAGATTGTTGCCATACCAGTACAGGAGATGAAGTTGACACCAAGTCCCTTGGTATTTCACAATAGCACCTGTGCCACCTGTCACGGCGCCTGCCACTTTCAGGATCATGTGTTTGGATGAGGTTCAACCAGAAAGGGAGCACATCAGCTTCACATCAATCACCTTGGGACACTTCACCTCCCAAAGGATCCCAGCGATGACATCCACAGCATCAGCACCCTGTACCTCAATGCAGATGCCACCTAGGCCACCAGCACTGGGGTATGAGAGTCAGTGCCAATCAGAAGAACACTAGGGTATGCATCGTTTCCAGAATGATCGAGTGAATGATTCCAGAAGCCCACGACATACTTAGCACCTGCAGTGACCAGGAATTATACACTGCCTGGTTTATGTCTTTGGGCCAGCATAGGTCTCTCTCACACCCCAAGCTGGACCTCAGTCAGAGAGTCACAGTGGATGTTTGATGGCACAGCCACCTTGGGCAGCCCACTGCTAATGAACTGTAGCATAGAAATCTGGGCTGTTGCATCCTACATGGCCACCACCTGGTCAGGGCGCAGATCCAAGGATGTCTTTCTCCACTCCATCTCCTGGATGGCTGGGTCATCCAAGTGTCCTTCTCTGGATGGACCACAAACTGAGAGCCAGAGGCTGGCTCAACCCTTTGCAGACAGTGTTAATGTTCTTCTCTAGCAGATCATAGCAGATGTACAATTTGAGCTCAAAGAGGTGGCTCATTGGCACAGGACAGAGGCCACATGGTACTGGCACATACCCTAGGCCTTCCGCAGCTGGAGCCACCAGTAGGCTACAAGGTGCCATTTTGTGCACTGACAAAGATGAGTAGCATCCCTTTCAATATTTTTGATGAAAGAAAATAATAATATTTCATGACATGAAAGCTGTTGAACTCAAATCCCAGGGATAATAATAAACTTTTATTGGAACACAACTACTCCTAATCACTTACATATGCCTATGTCGATGTTTATGCAATTGTAAACTAGCCTATCTCATCTGTAAAGCCAGAAACATTAACAATCTAGTTGTTTACCAAAAAAATGGTAGCTGAGCCTTTGCTAGGGGATAACATCTAAAATCATAACACAGCACTTGTTACTTAGGGTTAATCCATGGCCTGTGAAAACCCCAAGGACCTAGGCTTTCACTGATATTTATTGAAAGACTAAAACCAACATCTCTAGCCCACTATCTCCACAGCAACCAGCCTGGGGAGACAGGCCACAGCCTCTGCAGTAACTGCCCAGCCCAGGAAAATCAGGATTTGGTCAGTGGCCGCCCACTTCCTTATTATTGCTTCTGCTTCCAAATAAATATTCTACTCCCCCCCCAAACCAACCCTATAAGACACCTCATTTCTAGTGATCTCACCTCCTCCTTCTTCATGACAGTGGCCTCCAATCAAACGTGGACCCGAAACCCTCTTCCACGCACAGCTCCCCGCTGTGCTGCCTGCTCTTGAGTCTCTGCCAACACTAGAGATGGCGGTAGGTTCTCTTGCTACGGCACATCCTGTATAAACACCATCTGCCTGTTTTCCTTTGGGTAGTCTTTGTTTCCTTTCGGTTGACCTGGAAATTTCTTGGTCCCCGGAGATACAGTCTGCACTGTCTGTTGCCATGGACTCAGTATTACACTGCATGTGTTACCCAGAGAGGTCCCTTGTACCTCTCTGTTCACAGAGTGTCAAACTTGCAGTAATGTGGTAAAATAATGTGTGGGTGAAATCTACTCTTATACTTGAGTTCCTGACTGGGTATTCTTCATTTCCTAGGATTGAGCTTTGCTATTAGTCCCCATTTGTTTGGAAAAATCATCCCATTCCCTCCCGTACTTCTGCTTGCTTTTGTCCTGCATTGTGTTGTCTCAAGGTGTTGTTTCCCATAAAGAGAACCACAGCCCCTATGTTTGTTGAAAGTGTTATTTAAGCCAGAATCACAGACTGGGAATACCAAATTATCACTCACAGGGGGGAACTTTATGTGGGTCATTAAAAAAATAAATTAAAAATAAAAACATTTTCTTCCTTCCATCTTCCATCCTAAAATACTGGCGTTAATTCAGAGAGGGTAATTGCCCCTGGGTTTGCTGCAGGAGAGCCAGAGACTGTCAGATCACCATTTTTTCAGGCAACCAGCCAAAGGTTTGGAGGTGTGAGACACAGGACGCCACTCTAAACCAACTGTCACCATCACACACAGGTTACTTACATCTACCTCTTCTCCTTCTCTAGAAGAAAGAAGAAGAGAAATCCTGCTTCCTAATCATTCTTTCGTAATCCTAATCCATATGCCTATCCCCATAATTTCACCAAAGCCATCTTCAATAGACACTCTAGGAAACATCTGGTCTTCAGAAAAGACATTTATTTGCAACACATTTGGTGGGGCCAAGGGGAGGAATACAATTTCTCAGACCCAATTTTATTCACGTAGAGAGGTCTCCAAACAAAATTCTGGCTTAAAATTCATTTTCTAAAATAATTTTGGCCCAATCTAATCAACAATTTCAGAATCTTAACACAACTAATTTCTCTAGGAAACCCTCCTCTTCCATTTTGTTGTTGTTGTTGTTGCTTTTTTTTTTTTCCCCCCTTTTTGAGACAAGGTTTTTTTGTGTAGCCTTGGCTGTCTTGGACTTCCTTTGTAGACCCTGCTGGCCTCGAACTCACAGTGATCCATCTGCCTATGCTTCCCGAGTGCTGGGATTGTCCTCTTCCATTTCTTTCCTGCTGTTGCGTCCCTGTATTCTGCCCTCTGCCGTCCTTAGCCTCCAATCTCTCCCCTGTGGATGTCTGTCCATCCTCTTTTCCTTGTACAAACCTCCTCACATTCCCATACAAAGATCCATCCCATGTGTTTTAATGTTTCTACTGCAGTGATAAGAGTAACCTGGAGGGAAAAGGGCTCATTTCATTTTTATAGCTTATAATCCTGAGAGAAGTCCAGGCAGGGAACTGACAGCAGCAATGGAAAGGAAGGAATGGGCTGAAGGAAAGGAAGGAACGGACTGAAGGAAAGGAAGGAAATGAAGCAGAGACCACAGGGAAGCAAGCACTGCTTACTGGCCTGGCTGCCTGTGGCTTTCTCAGACCATCAGGAGCATCTGCCCAAGGGTGGCACCACACATAATGGCCTGGGTCCTCCTGCATCAATTATTAATCAGGAAAATGTCCTACGTCCTTGCCCATAGGCCAATCTGGTGGGGGCTTTTTCTCGATTTCTCTTTTCACATGACCCCAGCTTGTGTCAAGTTGACAAAAAGACAAAAAATAAAATAAAAATAAAAACTATCCATGAGCCAGACATACAGAAAACTATAGAATTTAAACATTAGACTTCAGTTGAGTGAACAGTTATATTAAGGATTCCCTAAATGCAGACAAGACTTCCATGTCAAGAAGAATTTAGAGTTATTTTGAATGCACATGACCTGGGTTACCAGACTTTATCAACTTGAACACAAGTTATGGAATGTAAATCTTCAAACAGCTATAAGATGTCTTTCCATAACAAATATGAGGGGTTTTTTAAAAAGGCCTAAACATAATTAAAGCATTCCAAAATCCATACCTAAACATCTCCAATAAATGTAGATCAGACCATAATTAATCATACAAATGAGAAAAAAGTGAAGCCTTAACATTATTTCTAGCATATACTAGAAAACATTTTTATGCTTTTAAAGATATTACACTGCATACGTGTGTGTGTGTGTGTGTGTGTGTGTGTGTGTGTGTGTGTGTGTGTTGTGTGCTCATAAGTAAACACATACATATGTCATAGCATGGGGGCTATGGTAGAAAACTTGGTTATTAATGTTTATAATTAATGCATGGGCTATTGTGGCAATTGATTATTTAACCTGCTTTTATATCAATAAAAGACAGAGAAACCTGTTAGATTTATAATATACCTATACACTGCAGCTGGGTAGAAACTACCCCCCTAAGCTATCTTTACCTGCCAGCCCCACATCCCATGCCAATTGCTCTAATAATTCCTAGCTGGGCTACTTCTCATGCGATATCCCATAAACACCTGTACATGTTCCTCAGCTGGACCACTTTCTTACATCACCAAACCTCAGAGCAGGCACTTCCCAGCCATGTGGGTATTTGTTCATGCTAACCCATGGCAGGTCTACCTCCTCTTCCCCTCTATCGTGCCTAGTGCCTGTCTCTCTCCTTCCCATGATACTCCTTTCCCATGAACCTTAGCACTGCCTACCTCACTTCTGTCCTGCCCAGGCGTGTAGGCAACTTTATTTGACCAATGAGACAGGGGGAGGATGTGGGAGAAGGTACAGAAGATGGAGAAACGTAGCCTGATGGAGCAGATCCAGTCCAGAAAGGATGACTTACTGGCAAGCAGCTTGGGCTGTGTAGCTGAGAGACAGCTATATAGCTTAGAGGGTTGGTATCTGCCCAGCTCTAGATAGAGTTTTAAGCTTTTAAAATAAATCACAGTCTCTCTGTGTCAATTATTGTGGAAGCTAACAGGGTTAAAGGAAACTGTTGCTTTGTTAATTAGTATCTTACAGAGGTTATCAGAGGACCACTTTCAAGAGTCAGTTTTCTCCTTCCATGTGGCTCTCAGGATTGAACACAGGTCATAAGGCTTGACAGCAGGCACCTTTACTCAGTGAGCCATGGAAAACAACTTTTGACAATGTTTAAGTAAAAGGTATTAGGTTAACAGTGCACTCTTTTCATCTCATCCAAAGATATTCCCACAAGCCCCTGGAGCCATGCACTACACTCTCCCAGGTACACACCAGCTATCTTCCTAAGAACAGAAGGCCCACAGGGTCAAGCCTTCATTTCAAATGTTACATTCCAGTGCTGTAGACACACATGGTGAAATACTGTAGGAGACTCCTATAGCATACACCGCTCCCCTCCCATAACTTAAACAGCCTCTAAACTGGCTATGCTAAACACACCCCTGTAACCCCAGCACTTAGAAGGCTGAAGCAGAAGAATTGCTGTGAGTTCTATGAGACTGGGCTACACTGAAGGCCAGTGAGGAGACACTGCATGAATTATTCCTGAGGCAATGTGAACAAACATCTAGTCAGGCCAGAGAGAGCAACAACATGAGTCTGTCTTGGTGAGATGATTAATTCGTTGGGCTTACTTAAAGAAGCATATGGAGAAGCGAGCGTAAGGAGCCACTTAAGACTGTGGGTGACACTCCTATGTGCCCAAGAAGCTTGACTCTATTTACCTCGGACTAACATTCCATGCCATCTAGAAATGATATTCCAAGACACAGAGAGACGTGTTCTACAGAGTGCTGTGTCTGAATGTGAGCTACAAGATGAGAGCCTCCTTGATTAGCTGGGCAAACGATCAGAGCAATTTCCATGGATGATAATCTTACAAACAGAACAGACTTTAAGAAACTTATTGCTGACTCTGGCAGAAGTTACTAATGGCTCCCGCCACCTTCACAGGACTCCAGATGGGTCTCGACCCCTCAGACGGGGTAGATAAGTGCACTGCCCTAAGCTGCCTCGGAAAGCCACACTGGCAGTTCTATTGTCCCCTTCCTACAGGAAAGAATAAACTAAACACTGTCTTACAGAAACACTTTGCTTTCTAAAGTTCACCCTCGTGACCTGTGAAATTTGTTCTCTTGGCCCTGGCTAAGCAACTGATGTTTCTGGTTCTGACATAACTTACAAAGACTATTAATTATTCTCAATTTTTGTCACTAAGATCACTATTTCAGTCATTGTGTTCCATGCAGGGTCTCAAGCGCTTATGCACAGCTAGTCTCCCATTAAATGAGTCTACAGTAACACAATAATAAAAAGGTCAGAAAGGCCTTCTAATACAGTTGACTCTGCAGACAAATGGTTATGAGAGCTGAGAGGTAAAGACATGGATCTCTAGCCTTTCCTAAATGGTAAAAAAAAAAAAAAAGAGGAGCACTCACATGAGCATACAAAAGTCTCAAAGTCCCAGGAGCCATATCTCCGTGAGCCAGCACAGTCTCACTTGGCTGTGCACCTCCAAAGGCTGAGGTACAGTTGTTCGCGTTAATAAATGCCCCCTCCCACACAGCTGCATCTGTGTTCTTAATCACTTATCATTTCACGGCTAAACCAAGGCTCTGCTCAAAACAGGAGCTGACGCACCTGGTATCCAGGGCAGAATGACAAACGGGTCACCAGCATATTAAAAAAAAAAAAAAGCCGTTGATCACAATCCCACCTTCCTGCCAGGCATGTCCAAGCAGGGGAAACTTACTGGCTCACTCCAGACTGACACACAAAAGCATCCTTCTGCACATGTCATGTCTTGAGAACGCTGAGGAACAACCTCTCTCCATGCCCCGGTAAAAAGTTTGTTCCAATTCCAGACATACCTGCCAAGCTCTTCGCATGTCTTTTTCCAGGTAATTCTCACAAAAGCCTGATGATGCAAGTACTATTAACAAAGCCATGGTGTGCATGAGGAAACCAAACCTAAGAAAATCCAAGCCCCTGGGTCTCCTGCACCTTACTTGAGCCTCTGCCATGAGAAGGGATGTCTATGTCCTAAGGGGCTTCAACAAGACGACACAAATGAGAGGAAACTACACACAAGCTCTGAGTGGGTCAGAGAAATGAGCGCAGGAGTCCTGTAGTAGGGATATGATCTACGCTTTCAAATCTAAGAACAGCGTAAAGCACAGGCTACGCCATGGCTCCAAAATTATAGGTGAAACCCAAACTATGTTCACACCCCCACTATAGGTAGTACACTAATTAACATCAGTGACGTGAAATAATACTGCTAAGCCTAACAACCATCATAACGATGCATCATTACATATTCACATCAATAATAACCTTACACCAATTCCAGGCACAACTGCCAAGTTCTTTCCTCATTTCATATTCACAACAGACCAGGAGACTGAAGCTAAGGAATCCAGAAAGGGGTCCCACGGCAGAGCAGGAGCGAGGGTCCCGCATTATCTGTCAGACTCCGTATCTGTGCTATTACCACACCCACAAGTCTACATTCAACCCTTCGTTGACTGACCACACATGTTAATAGCTCAAGCATGACAGCTCAAGATGAAAACTACCAATTACACACAGCGAGAGGAAAGCCATCATTACTCGGGAATGGAAAGCTAAATTCTAAAGTCTGCCCAGTCCAATATCAATATTGTCAGTTCTAGTTAGAGTCATGTATTGTGCTGTAATAAATGCAGAACATAAACTCTTCTTGGTGTCCCAATTAATTGTAGTTTTTAAACTAACCTGGCATTAGCAATTGTTTCCCTAATTATTTAAAATAAGCAGTAATTTCATATAATAGTCTATTTTCATATCAAGCCAGCATTTCAACAGCCTAATACCTAACTACTACATTTTAGTCAATGATCTTATAGAACTACATGAAAGTCAGGCTAAAATTAGTGAAAATATCTATATATCAAGCTGATATTTGAAGGTCTTTTAAGAACTAGGTTCAGTAACTTGTAACTTGAATACATAGTCAGTTTTTATCAACAAAGAGAGAAATTTTGAAATAGTACATGGAAATCCAACGAAACACAAATGTCCATAAATTCATTTAGTTTCCTCAGCACTGGGATCTATAACTTCTTAAATTTGAATATAGGATATACATAATGTGGGGCATTAGCATATTACAAAAGCCTACTTAAGAAGCGCAGCAGGGGTGGTGAACAGATGGCTCAGTGGTTAGGAGCACTGGCTGCTCTTCCGGAGGACCCAGGTTTGATTCCCAGCACCACATGGAAGCTCACAGCATCTGTAAGTATAATTCCAAGGGTTCTGATGCCTTCTTCTGGATTTCTCAGGGGCCAGGCACTCAAGCAGTACACAGTCATACATGCTGGCAAAATACTTATACAAATAAAAAATTATAATTAAAAAAAAAAAACAGAAGCAACAGGAGATTAGCTAGAGAACTTCTGTCTTCCCCTGTCTCCCAGGCTCTAACCATCCCGAGTCCATGCCTAAAATATACAGTAGCACACTAGTCAAAACTGAGAAATGGCTATTTATCTGTAAAACACACAACTGGAATCCATCTTTGCCAGTTCCTGACAGGAACAAAGGAATTACTGGTGGCAATTTGATTAGTGCTGTGCAGCTAGTGGGCTTAGGAGTGGGATGCAATCCTGACCCTCACTACCAAAGTCCCTCATTAGATTGTGTTGCCTGAGAAAGAGCCAAGATGCTGTCCCTTCCTTCTGAATTCCCGTGGGAGCTGAGATGCAGCAGCACAAATCCAGGTCCAGAAAACAGGCTGAAATGGGAGAAGCCACCCTGTAACCTTTTTACATTTTGTTTATTCATTTAAGTTATTTTCTGAGCTTTAGTTTATGGGTATTTGTATTTCATGTAGTTTCTATGTGGTATGAAATATCATTCTTTGAATTTTTCCTATTTAAAAATGTAAAAATTTATTGTTTTCTACTTGTTACACCAAATAAAACAAACAAACAAACAAAAAATATCAAGAAGTAGGCCTAACTTCTAACTTGGTCTTTGGGTTCTAGTTTGCTGACCATGATCTACAAGTTTCTTCCCATTTTTTTTTTCATAACCTCATCTTCAATGAAATCCACACTTTACTTCTTCCTCCATGCAGACAAGATATGCCATGAGCACTCACCAAGAGCTTGCATATGCAAGCCACATGGAACGTGTGTATTAATTATCTTTCACTTGCTGCAATAAAACATCATGACCAAAAGCAACCTAGGAAGGGGTTTGTTTCATCTTATAGCTTGTAGCTATAAGGAAATTAAAGTCAAGAACTCAAGGCAGGAACCTGGAGCAGGGGACTAAAGCCATGAAGGAGTGGCTTTCTCACAGCACCCAGGCCCAGCCACCTGTGGGTGGTACTACACCCTGTGGGATGAGCCAACCCACATCAGCCTTTAATCAAGAAAATGTCCCTCAGGCTTGCCCACAGGCTATCTGGTGGGGCATTTTCTCAGTTGAGGTTTCCCTCATTCCACAGGACACTAGCCTCTATCAACTGACATAAAAACAGAACGCAATAAGGAAAATTCATATTCTCACACTTCTTTCAAAGCGACTAGTCCCAGAGCTCTCCTGTTTAATGGTGGACACTGTCGCTGTCAATGCAACAATACTTAATATTGACTGTGAGAGGGTTAAGTCTCCAAAAAGGTAACAAAACATGTATTCAGTGTCCACTTCTATCTTTCTGGACTGGATAAGGGCAGTGACTTCTATATTCTCTTCCTTAAGATTTGCATCAATAATGGGACCTAGGAAATGGGGTGCAGGAATCCCATAAGATTACCAGGTCACATATGTCCATAACAGCAGAGATGTTCATAAGATGTAAGGAGGGAGAGGGATGTAAATAGAAATGGTACCCAGAGACTTGGTACAGGGATCTCTGGGCCAAAGGAGCTTCAAAACAACAACAATAACAACAACAAAGCAGGTCTGAAGGCCTGACTGTGAGGAGAGCCAAATACTGGTTCTAATGTGAAGGGACCTAGGTGGGGGTTGGGCAACTGAGGCACATTAAAGAGATCCAGCAGAAGGGCAAAGTTAGCACTACTAAGCAAAGAAGAGGAAATGTTTGTTGTGTCTATGGCTTTATACGCTCCTTCTAAAAATATGTGTTGAATATCACTTTTGTAGCACAAATATAGGCCTTGTAGACACGGCAGTGAACAAGACAGGCATGGCTCTTGTTGCTGCGAGACATACAGGTTTATCAGCGGAAGAAACACAAGAAGGAAAGGCTGAATCTTACAGGAGTATGAGCTGAGACACATCCATCGAAGGTGCTACCTAAGGCAGCCTCTTCACATGGGTTTCTAATGGCCTTTACCTCATGTTATACACACTGCATGACACTCCACTCCCTCCCTTTAGCATGGGCTACATCTAGTGATTTGCTTCTATTGAGCAACTTTCAACACGTGATTAAACCTCTTTCTCACTTGCTCTCCATCAGTGGTTCTTGACCTGTGCATCACATGTCAGATCTCCCGCATATCGTGTATTTATATTACCATTTATGACAGTAGCCAAATTACAGTCATGAAGTAGCAACAAAATAATTTTATAGTTGGGGGGGTGTCACCAAAACATGAGGAACTGTAGTAAAGGGTCTCAGCATTCGGAAGGGTTGAGAACTAGTGTGCTAAAGGAAGTTAGCTACCATCCTGTAAACTGACCTAACAGAGATGCCTAAAGACAAGGAATGAAAGAAATCTCTAGTCAATAGCCCAGGAGGAACTAAAGCCCTTAGTCCAAAAGCCTTCAAAGAACTGAATCCTACCAGTAACCTCACAGACAAGCTTGGAAACTTGTCTCCATTCAAGCCTTCCGAAGACACTGCAGCTTTGGGTGGCACAACTACACGTTAGGGACACTGAGCTACAAGAAATAAACTCCTGACCCACAAAACATGTGAGACAATAAGAAACATTGTTTAAAGTATATTAAGTTCAATAGAGCTGGGCGTGGTGGCGCCCGCCTTTAATTCCAGCACTCAGGAGGAAGAGGCAGACAGATCACTATGAGTTTGAGGTCAGCCTGGTCTACAAAATGAGTCTAGGACAGCCAAGGACACAAAAAAATGAGAGAGAGAGAGAGAGAGAGAGAGAGAGAGAGAGAGAGAGAGAGGGAGGGAGAGAGAGAGAGAGAGAATTTTCTTATATAACGATAATAGAGAGAAACTAAGTTGCTCAGAAAATACCCACTTAACATTCTCAAGAAGTTGTTTCTACTGTGCAGTTCAGGAGAATCAACTGGACTGACTTTTCCAGGGACAAATGCATCTACTGTTACCGTGGCCCTCACATGCTCTCCCATCACACATCTTGGACGCTAAGTGAAATTTTCATGGTGTAATTTCTCCCATTAGAGTGCTGGGTCAGTGTTCACTGGCGCTGTCAATCCAGTAACTGGCACAGCTACTGTACCATTATTGTCTAGTTTAACAGCTTCACACAGTATGAATTCAATATATATTACAAGCTTTTACAAAACCTCAATTTTGTAATAAAATATGCACAGAAAATGAAAGAGAAGAGAATGCAAACAAACAAGATCAATGAACATCATTAGGCAGAATCCATGATCCTTCTTGTTTCTTTAGTGCATTTATCAACACATGGGCAAATCTGTACAATGTCTACAAAGTAAAGCAAAAAATATCAGAGATTGTCTACTATAAGACAGATCTTTTGGGGCCTATGCTGCCTACTTTTATAATTATATAATCTTAAGATGTCTATCATAAGCTTCCAAGTTTAGTCTTATTTACAATAGATGACACCCCACTTATCACTTTGTAAATTTGACAAGTGAATTCTGACGTGCCATGTGGAAACTCTGAAGTACAAATTAGAAGATCAACACCTACAGAGCAACATAATGCAAACAGTCTCAATCGACTTTTATCTTTAAATAGAATTAATCACTTCACACATTACATCTCAAAAAAAAAAAAAAAAGCATCAAGTGGAAGAAATATTGTATTAAAAAGAAACACAAGAGGTTCTTTAATTTGTGCCATAACATTAGCTCTAGCTGGTCTTTAGGATGCACTGGGGCAGCCAAACCACAAAACCAGACTGCACTAAGTGTAGGAGAGTGAGACCTCCACAGATCTACTCAGCCACTGGGCTGGACCATAGAAGCAGCACAGGGCAACCATGCTGAGGCGCGCACTCCTCCCACTGGAGGAACAGCCTGGAATGAGGTCTGCAAGGGCAACTGTAGTTTTACAAAGAAGCAGCATTTCCCCCATAAAATTTCAAGTTCCAAAGAGAGTACAAAGTCATGTGTGTGTCCCTGTGTCCGATGAGACTGTCTCTGTTGTAGTTAATCTTGACTACCAGCTTGATGGGATATGGGTTCGCATAGGGGACACTCCTTCGAGCGTATCTGTGAGAGTGTTTCTAGGTCTAAGTGAAAAGAGATGCCCCTGCTGAATGGGATAAGCATCACTTCATGGACTTTGGGCTCAGGCTGAATAAAAAAGAGAAAGTGGTTGGAGCACAAGCATTCCTCTCTCCTGGCTCCTTCACAATCGTGCCACAGAGCCAGGGTGACTCTAGCCTCCCATGCCTTCTCCGCCATGACCAAACGCGCTCCTGACTGTGAGCTAAAATAAACGCTTCCTTGAATTACTCTTGTTGGATGTTTTGTCTCAGCAGTGAAATAAAGTAACTAAGAGTCACCAAGTAAGCCTGACAAATTGAGCTCAAGGGACAGACTCCATTCCTACTTTGTTTAGAGTGTGCCAGAAACCGTTCAGAGATACTGACTCAGACAGCTGTGCCTCCAGCTGAGGAGCTTCATCTCTTAGGTTAGCCTTAAGCAATACAACAGAAATGAATGCAAGTCACACGTGACACAACATACTCTAGCAGGCATATTTTAAAAAACATAAAAACAACTATGTGTTAAAATGAGTTCCAATAGTATATCTTACTTAACCCAATATATCAGAAACAATTCACCTCAAGACAGAATCAATGTTAAAAGTTTCTGAGACATTTCGCAATAATTTTGTTTTGCCTAGTCTGTGAAGTGTGTGCATCCTGTTTAAGCACATTTCAATCCAGATGACCCACACCTCCAATGCTGAAGACCCTCGCATGTCTGTGGTTATAGTACGGGCAGTGCAGAGTCAGGACAAGGAAGATATGTATACTTTCTTACTAGTCAGGGCAACTTATCTCTCATGAATTTAAGCCAAACCCCAACTACACAACAACTCTTAAAGAGGAAAATAAGCCACAGCAGCCTCTAGCTACTTGTGAAACATTTTGGTGTCAACACTAAGCCAAGAGTTATTGTAGTGCATTTATTTTAATGCTCACTACAGCTCTGAGAAGATATGCTGGTAATCTCCATTTTGTAGCCGAAAACTGAAACGTATAAAAATTAAGTTGCTTAAGATCATACTTCGAGAAGGAAGGGATGCATGGGCTTCAGTCCCAGCACTCTGACTCTAGGATGTACACTAATTTAACAACAGAAAAAAAAAAGATTAAAGTACAAGAAATAGTTGACCAAGAAATCTTGGTCTGGTATAAGAGTATACATGATGAAAAAACAGAATATTGATTGAAAGGCTAGAATACAAGCCTCATTTTGAGCTATAGAGATAAATTCACCTACAAGGTAAAGAAAATAAGGGGATAGGAACAAATTCAAAGAGAAATTCAAACTCAATGAACAACAGTTTCATATCAGCAGGTAGGGATAAAGATGATGATGAAGGTGACAATGATGATGAGGATAAAAACTGATTTTCCCGAGTATTTACTTTGAGCCACATAGTATGCTAAGATTGGTTTCTCAAATCTAACACTATTAGCACCCAAGTTCAAGGATTGCTTATGGAAGCTGTCCTGTGCGCTGTGGGATGTTTGGCAGCTAACACCTATGACCAAGGCCAGTAACAGCTTCTACCCACAATAAGCACAGCAATTTAGAAAAAATGCCTCTAGAGGGCTGGACCATAGCTCAGTGGTAAAGTGTTTGCTAGCATGCCTGAGGCTCTAGGCTCAACTTCTAACACCGAGAAGAGAAAAAAATTAATCAACAAATGTCTTCCTAAGTGGTAGAATTGCCTCTAGTTGAAAACTCCTATAGTGAACAGTTGGCAAACTCTTGGTGGCAGTAAAGAAAGCTGAAAATCTGGTTGGGCAGAGCCACGCATAGAGATCTTCCCCACTCTAGCTGCAGCACTGCTAGCTAAGCTCACCTCCCACAGCCACTTACTCCCCCTTTTCTGTTCATGATCTTCTACCTCAAATCCATGTTTTTGTGGCTAGTTGCCTTTTAGGAACTTAGCAGAGTATGAGTGAACAAATAAACCCTCAAAGTCTGAGACTGTTCACTGAGAGTGAGAGCTCCTGCTCTCAGCACGGACATCCACCCAACTGCAGCTAAAAGCAACAACTATGCTTTGTAAGGAATGAAGCTATCAGTGCAATGCCTTTTATATAAGATGGGAAGTCACTATAAGTTAAACCTCACAAATACAGCAAAATCTCTACCCGCTTCAATTAATAGATTTGACCTCGAAATATTAAGCACATGGGAAACGGAAGCTAGTTACTATGTCCTATTTTTGTATGTGAAAATTACTTATGATCTGTCTTTTAAACAATTCAAAATGGTCTTAAATGATAATTGACTGTGAAATTATGCCAATTTACACCTCCCATCCCTCTGAAACCACCTAAGAAGTGGGAAAACCATAGAAGAAGAAGACAAAGAAGAAAAAGAAGAAGAAGAAGAAGAAGAAGAAGAAGAAGAAGAAGAAGAAGAAGAAGAAGAAGAAGAAGAAGAAGAAGAACAACAACAACAACAACAACAACAACAACAACAACAACAACAGCAACAACAACACCACAACACAACAAGAAGAAGAAGAGGAGGAGGAGGGGGAGGAGGAGGGGGGGGAGGAGTACCAGTGTCTCTCTGTTTCTAAGCCATCAGTTCTCAAGGTCACAAAGGGGAGGTTTGTTTAACTAAACACAACTGACGAACAAGGACAAACTTTTCAGTTTGGACTGTGCAAAGAAAATCCTGTAAGGCTCACACTTTCAACAGCCATTAGTAAAATGATACATGCAGAATATTATTAGGTTAAAAGAATGAGGAATATCTTCTAGCTAACGCATTGTCAATGTCATTTAGAGCATTGTTTGATTTGTTTAATATCTTTATTCCATCCCAATGAGGGAAAGGCACACTCCTGCTCACACCAATTTATTGTTTTTAAAAAAATGTATTAGCCAATTGCAGCAATTATGGTTGCTGGTTTGGTGTTCTGCTGGGACTTCTAACAGAGGGAGTGGGTGTGACTCTGACTCTTTACGCCTGCTCTTGGGACCCTCTCCCTCCTACTGGGTTGCCTCATCCAGCCTTGATATGAAGGCCTGTGCCTAGTCTTATGGTAACTTGTTTGGTTGATATCCAAGAGGCCTACTCTTCTCAAGAAGTGAATCTGAGGAAGCAGGGAGATGGTAGGAGGACGGGCTGAGAGAAAAAGGAGGGAGGAGAAACTGTGGTAAGAATGTATTGTATGAGAGAAAAATAAATTTTTAAGCAATTTAAAAAAGGAACAGTGGCTCTAGCTGTGGGTCCAGGGGCACAAGGCAGCTTACATCCATGGATAATGCACATTATACCCACAGTTTGGAAGCAGAGAGGCACATGCTGATGTTCAGCTCGCTTCTTCAAGAACAAAAGCCCAACACAAAACAAACACACAAACAGGTAGTCCAGGAGGCTGGAGAAATGGCTCAGGGGGTCAGAGCACTTGCTGCTCTTGCAGAGGACCCAGGTTCAGTTCCCAGAATCACATGGTGATTCACAACCACCTGTAACTCCAGTTTCAGGGGAACCAATGCTGTCTTTTGGCTTCCCTGGATACTAGGCACACATAAGGCACACATACATAGAGGCAGGCAAATATTTATACCCAAAAAAAAAACCCAAATAAATAAACACATCTTTTTCTTAAAAAATGAAAAAGAAAAAGCTTTCATTGTTAAGAAAGCTCCACAGATATATACATCAAATGACTTACTTTCTTCAACTATATTCATTACATTTATTTGGGTCCTCTCTACTGTGAAGCCCCAAATCACTTTGTAAAACAAAGTCAAAAGAAACTAAAACTTCAACATCAGAAACCAATGAGATTGTTAAATTCTGAATAACTATATGAAATTAAATTACAGTAACCATTAAGCCGAAAGAACTACCCAAAATATCTGAAATTACTTGGCTCTTCTTCCTAACGTGATGGTAATAAAGAGTGACTCTGATTACATCTCTCTGCCATCCAGACACAAAGAGTGGGATCATGGGGCTATCCTGACCCTGAGGAGCCACCAAATCCTCAGGAGAAATTCTGAATAGGCTCCACCACAGACACTGAAAATCAGTACCCCTGCCTAGCATTAGGTCCTGGTGTTTCTCTTAAGTTTCCTCTAGTGTTGTGTTGGGCTTTGAGAATGAAAAGTGGATCCTAACACAGAGGCAGCTTCTGCTTCTTAAAATGATGAGTCGCTAGACATCGAGCAAAGAGTAGTGTGTGGAGTACAGTGGCAGTTATAAAGCAAATGCCAGAGATCCAAGATGGCGGCGAGCAGTGTGGACCATGTTTGGAGGCTCCAGTGAACAATTCAGGGAATTGCACAGATTTCTGAGCCTGGTACACCGAGGTCCCCACACCACGGCAGCGGGAGTGCTCCACGGGACCAGGGTGCAGAGGACCTGTGTGCCCCTGCACACGGGAGGAGTGCAGATTTTCTCGGATCAGAGCAGCAGCAGCAGAGGCAGCAGCGGCAGCGGCTGCACCAGCAGCAGTGGCTGAGGTCTGCAGCTCGGAGCCCTCCGGTGGAGGCAATTGGTGTGGTGGCCAGTGGGAGTTGCTGCAGGAGAGGGGACTCTGGGCAGGATTTGGGTCGCGTGGTGCCTTGGGACCCAGACTGGAATCAGCGGACAGTTCAGCCCCAGAGTCCCGGGTTCAGCTCAGTGCGCAGTGCCAAAGTGATGCTGGCTCAGCTCAGCAAGCAATTCTGCCCAAGGCACCAGCTCAGCTCAGCGGCAGCTCCCCTGCTGTGACGCAGGCTGGGAGAAGCGCTCGGTTCCACCAGCAAGGCTAGCTCAGCGCAGCCACAGTTCTCCTGCTGTGGCGCAGGTTGGGCAAAGCGCTTGGTTCCACCAGAGGCGCTGGCTTGGCTCAGCAAGCAGTTCTGCCCGAGACACTAGCTCAGCTCGGCAGGCAGTTCTGGGGCGCTGACACAGGCTGAGGTCAGCACGCAGATTCAGCCCAGAGGCCCTAGCTGGACTTGCCAGGCAGATTGGGCCCAGAGACTCTAGCTGAGCTGTGCGCACAGGCTCAGCGGCCCTAAGACTCTGGCTGGACTATCGACGCAGTTTAGGTCTAGAGTCCCTGGCTGAACTCAGCACGCAGTGTGAGTCCAGAGTCCCTGGCTGAGCTCGGTGCACAATTCCACCCCGGAAACTCGGGTGGAGCTCGGTGTGCAGTTTGGGGCCAGAGTCCCTAACTGTGCTTGGCAGACAGATTGGGCCCAGTGACTTTAGCTGAGCTTTAGGCACAGTCCCGGCTCTAAGACTCTGGTTGGACACAATGTGCAGTTTGAATCCAGAATTCCTGGCTGAGCTTGGTGGACAGTTCGGGCCCTGAGTCAATAACTGACCACAGCACGCACTTTGGGCCAAAAGCCCCTAGCTGAGCTTGGTCCACAGTCCCAGCCCAAAAATTCTGGCTGGACCCTGTGTGCATTTTGGGCCCAGAATCCCTAGCTGAGCTCGGCAGATGGTTCAGGCCCTGAGAATCTACCTGAGTTCAGCCCGTGGTTCGGGTCCAGTGTTCCTGGCTGGACTTGGCAGGGGACACAGAAGGCTGTGGATACCTTGGCCTGACCCAACGCTCATTCAGAGACCCAGAACGACTGCAGGACCCACAGCACAGGGGAGCTGAGGATCACTGGCTGTGAGAGTCCAAAACAACAGGGCTAACCTCCTACCATCCACACCAGTGAAGCATTAGAGCTTCCAGCCTAGGAAAATCATGAGAAAACAAGTGAAACTATCATCAGACTCCCTCCATCCAACTCTGGAAGCTACTCAACAAAAACAAAGATGGCAAGATGTCTAAAGGACAGCAAAAAAGCATACACAAAAAAACCCAAAACAACATGGCGTCTCCAGTTTCCAGCTATCCCAAAGAAAACAACCCAGAGAACTCAAATACAACGGAAATACAAGAAAATGACCTCAAATCCTTAGTAATGAGGATGATAATGGAGGAAGCAAATAAAATTCGTAATCAAATGCAGGAAGACACAGCCAAACAGGTGAGAGACATAAAAGTAGCACATAGAGTGGAACTGGAAAATTTTCAGGAAAATGCAAACAACCAGATGAAAGAAATACATAAAATGGTTCAAGCTCTGAAGACCTATAAAGAGGCAATGGAAGAAACTCAGGAATATACAAACAATCAGATGAAAGAAATAAAAAAATCAGTTCAAGATCTGAAAATGAAAATGGATTCAATGATAAACGCACAGACAGAAGAAAAATGAGAACATGAGACCTCAGAGAAGAAGCCGTGCAACACAGAGGTGAGGTTTCCTAACAGAATCCAAGAGATGGAAGAACGAATCTAAGGTCTAGAAGATACAATCACAGATCTTGAAGCAACCATTAAAGAAAATGCCAAATCTGGAAAACTCCTGACACAAAACATCCAAGAAATTAAGGACATCATGAAAAGAAGAAATCTGAGGATAATAGGCATTGAAGAAAGAGAAGATATCAGACTCCAAGGCCCAGAAACTATTCTCAACAAAATCATGGAAGAAAATTTCCCCAATCTAAAGAAAGAGATGCCTATAAACATACAAGAGACCTACATAACACCAAATAGAATTGACTAGAAAAGAAAAACTGCCCGTCACATAATAATCAAAACACAAAACATACAGAACAAAGAAAAAATATTAAAAGCTGCAAGGGAAAAGGACCAAATAGCATTTAATGGCAAACCTATCAGAATTACACCCAACTTCTCAGCAGAGACCATAAAAGCCAGAAGGGCCTGGACAGAGATCCAGCAAACCCTAAGAGACCACAGATGCCCGGCCAGACTACTTTACCCAGCAAAACTATCAATAACCATTGATGGAGAAAACAAAATATTCCATGACAAAAACAAATTCAAACAGTACCTATCCACAAATCCAGCTTTATAGAAGGTACTAGAAGGAAAACTCCATCCCAAAGCTACAACCAAAACTACTCAGGAAATAGATAACTATACCATGGCAAAAACACAACTACACAAACGCTCGACTGGAAACAACATCAAAATTAAGACTCTTAACAGTCACTGGTCATTAATATCTCTCAACATCAATGGTCTCAATTCTCCAATAAAAAGACACAGACTAACTGAATGGGTGCATACACAAGATCCAACATTCCTCTGCATTCAAGAAACACATCTCACCCATAACGATAGGCATTACCTCAGGGTAAAAGGTTGGAAAAAAAGATTCCAAACAAATGGTCACAAGAAGCAAGCAGGCATAGCCATTTTAATATTTAAAAAAATAGACTTTCAACCAAAATTAATCAAAAGGGATGAGGAAGGACACTTCATACTCATCAAAGGTAAAGTCAACCAAGATGACATCACAATTCTGAACATCTATGCTCCCAATACAAGGGCTCCCACATTTGTAAAAGAACTGCTAAAAAAGCTTAAACCACACATCGATCCCCACACAATAATAGTGGGAGATTTCAACACCCCACTCTCACTGAAGGATAAGTCATTGAAACAGAAACTAAGCCGAGAAATAACATCATTAACCAATGCCATGGGTCAAATGGATCTAACAGATATCCATAGAACTTTTCACCCAAACAAGAAAGAATATACCTTCTTCTCTGCACCCCATGGAACCTTCTCCAAAATTGATCACATCGTAGGTCACAAAGCAAGCCTCAATAGCTACAAGAGGATTGAAATAATACCTTGTATCCTATCAGATCACCATGCTCTTAGGCTGCATTTCAACAACAACAGAAACAACAAAAAGCATACACATACCTGGAAACTAAACAACTCTCTGCTAAATGACACCTGGGTCAGGGAAGAAATAAAGAAAGAAATCAAGGAGTTTCTGAAATTCAATGAAAATGAAGAAACAACATACCCAAATTTGTGGGATACATTGAAAGCAGTGCTAAGAGAAAAATTCATAGCACTAAGTGCCTTTAAAAAGAAATTGGAAACATCGCACATAAGCATCTTAACGACACAACTGGAAGCCCTAGGAAAAAAAAGAAGCAGAAACACCCAAAAGGAGTAGACTTCTGGAAATAATCAAACTCAGGGCTGAAATTAACAAATTAGAAACTAAGAAAACAGTCTAAAGAATCAACAAAACCAAGAGCTGGTTCTTTGAGAAAATCAACAAGACAGACAGACCGTTAGCCAAACTAACTAAAAGTCAGAGAGACAGTATTGAAATCAACAAAATCAGAAATGAAAAGGGAGACATAACAACAGACACTGAAAAATACAAAGAATCATAAGATCCTACTTTGAAGGCATATATGCCACAAAATTTGAAAATCTAAGGGAAATGGACAATTTTCTTGATCAATTTCACTTGCCAAAGTTGAGTGAAGAACAGATAAACAAGCTAAATAGTCCCATTTCCCCTACAGAAATAGAAGCAATCATTGATAGTCTCCCAACCAAAAAAAGCCCAGGGCCAGATGGTTTCAGTGCAGAATTCTACCAGACTTTCAAGGGCAAGTTAATACCAATACTATTTAAGCTACTCCAAAAGATAGAAATGGATGGAACATTACAAAATTCGTTCCATGAGGCCATAGTCACATTGATACCTAAACCTCACAAAGACTCAACAAAGAAAGAGAATTACAGACCAATTTCTCTTATGAACATCGATGCAAAAATACTAAATAAAATACTGGCAAAATGAATACAAGAACACATCAAAGATATCATTCATCATGACCAAGTAGGCTTCATTCCAGGCATGCAGGGATGGTTTAATATACGGAAATCCATCAATGTAATCCACCATATAAACAAACTGAAGAGAAAAAACCACATGATCATCTCTTTAGATGCAGAGAAAGCATTTGATAAAATCCAACAGCCATTCATGTTTACAGTTTTATACAGATCGGGGATACAAGGCACTTTCCGCAACATAATAAAAATTATATACAGCAAGCCAATAGCCAAAATCAAAGTAAAAGGTGAGATACTCAAGGAAATTCCTCTAAAATCGGGAACAAGGCAAGGCTGCCCACTCTCTCCATATCTCTTCAATATTGTACTCGAAGTTCTAGCCAGAGCAATAAGACAACAAAAGGAGATCAAGGGTATCCAAATGGAAAAGGAGGAAGTCAAATTATCCCTATTTGCAGATGATATGATAGTGTACATAAGTGACCCTCAAAATTCCACCAGAGAACTCCTAAAGCTGATAAACACCTTTAGCAAATTGGCTGGATACAAAATTAACTCAAAAAAAGTCTGTAGCCTTCCTATACACAAATGACAAGCTTGCAGAGGAAGAAATTAGGAAAACCACACCCTTCACATTAGCCACAAGCAATATAAAATATTTAGGAGTTACTCTAACTAAGCAAGTGAAGGACTTGTTTGAAAAAAATTTCAAAACTCTGAAGAAATAGATTAAAGATGACATGAGAAGATGGAATAATCTTCCTTGCTCATGGATCGGGAGAATTAACATAGTAAAAATGGCCATCCTACCAAAAGCAATCTACAGATTCAGTGCAATCCCTATCAAAATACCTACACAATTTTTTAAAGACATTGAAAGTTCAATTCTGAACTTCATATGGAAAAACAAAAAACCCAAAATAGCTAAAACAATCTTGTACAATAAAAGGTGCTCTGGAGGAATCTCCATACCTGATCTCAAACAGTACTATAAAGCAATAGTAATTAAAACAGCATGGTACTGGCACAGCAACAGGCTGGTTGATCAGTGGAATCGAATCGAAGACCCAGATATGAATCCACACACATATGGTCACTTGATTTTTGACAAAGAAGCCAAATCCATCCAGTGGAAAAAGGATAGCATCTTCAACAAATGGTGCTGGTCTAACTGGAAGTCTATGTGTAAAAAAATGCAACTGGACCCATATTTGCCACCTTGCACAAAACTCAAATCCAAGTGGATTAAAGACCTCAATATAAAACCAGAGATACTAAGTCACTTAGAAGAAAAAGTGGGGAAGAGCCTGGAACATATTGGCACAGGAGACAACTTCCTGAACAGAACACCAACGGCCCAGGCCTTAATGTCAACCATTGATAAATGGGACCTCATGAGGCTGAGAAGCTTCTGTAAGGCAGGAGACACTGTCAAGAGAACAAAGCGACAGCCTACAGACTGGGAAAAGATCTTTACCAACCCTACATCTGACAAAGGTCTAATATCCAAAATATATAAAGAACTCAAATTAAACACCACCAAACCAAATAACCCAATTGAGAAATGGGGCTTGGAACTAAACAGAGAATTCTCAACAGAGGAATATCAAATGGCTGAGAAACACTTAAAGAAATGCTCAACCTCCTTAGTCATCAGGGAAATGCAAATCAAAACAACTCTGAGATTCCATCTTACACCCATCAGAATGGCTAAGATAAAAAATTCAAGCGACACCACATGTTGGCGAGGATGTGGGGAGAGAGGAACACTCCTTCATTGCTGGTGGGAATGCAAACTAGTACAGCCACTTTGGAAATCTATCTGGTGCTATCTCAGAAAACTGGGAATAGGGCTTCCTCAAGACCCAGCTATTCCACTCCTTGGAATATACCCAGAAGATGCTCCAGCACGCAACAAGAAAATTTGCTCAACCATGTTCATAGCAGCCTTATTCATAATAGCCAGAACATGGAAACAGCCTAAGTGTCCCTCAGTAGAAGAATGGATAAAGAAACTGTAGTACATATACACTATGGAATACTACTCAGCTATTAAAAACAAGGAATTCCCAAAATTTGTGGATAAATGGATTGAGCTAGAAATGATTATAATGAGTGAGTTAACCCAGAAGCAGAAAGACTCAAATGGTATATACTCACTTATATCTGCATACTAGCCCAAGGGGCATGTCCCACGAAAGCCTTCACTTACCAGGAAACTGGGACAGAGGGGAGGACATCCTACTGCGACTCTAGATAAGAGAAGCATGGGAGCATAGCAAAGTAGAAGGATCCAGAGGGTCCTAGAAACCTACAAGTAGAACATTATGATAGGCAGATTTGGGCCCAGGGGTCCCGCTCAAACTAAGGCACCAGCCAAGGACAATACAGGCGGTAAACTTTAAACCCCTACCCAGATCTAGCCAATGGTCAGAACAGTCTCCACAGTTGAGTGGAGAGTGGGATATGACTTTCTCACGTACTCTGGTGCCTCACATTTGACCATGTCCCCTGGAGGGGGGACCTGGTGACTCTCAGAGGAAGGACAGCAGTTACCAAGAAGAGACTTGATACCCTATGAGCATATACAGGGGGAGGTAATCCCCCTCAGGAACAGTCATAGGGGAGGGGAATAAGGGGAAAATGGGAGGGAGGGAAGAATGGGAGGATACAAGGGATGGAATAACCATTGAGATGTAACAAGAATAAATTAATAAAAAAATAAAAAATAAAATAAAGCAAGTGCCAGTACAACACCACCTTGTGACTCTGAGTACACCAGAAGTGCTTTCCCCAACGTGAGCAGAGCCTGCGCCTTTGGTTGACAGCCAGGAGCCGCCTGGAGCTACCTATCAGAGACTCAGTTTCTTTGTGTCCTCCTGTCAAAGCTGTCCATTAGATCTGGGCCCAGCACTATGTTAGTCACATCAGAAGCTAAAATTGGATCAGACAATGGTCCTGGCCACCTAGAATTTAATTGTCAAGACAAGAAGATAAAGCCTAATCACTAGCAATGAGGATATATGAAATACGTTATTTAAATTTTATCAAAAAATATACTATAGTAAAACAGAAACATATGAGTCAATAAATGTATAAGGATTTTACATGTATTTTAAAGTTATAGTCAAAACTTAGCTATAGTATAAATATAATACAGATACTTGAAATGTTGGGTTAACATTGACTAAGCAAAAATGCCATGAACTAAAATTGTTTGTAATTACTAGGAGAGGTCTAACCATTTTGTTTTATTACAAACTTGACAATATACACCCTGCCCCAATAACAGCAACAACCCCTAAAATGCAGCAGTTTGATCCCGGTCTAAACTGGGACAGTACTCAGAACACTCTATCATATTATAAGTGCTCTCAGTTCTCTTTAGCCTGTGTAATAAAAAGGGGGTTCTAAAACCTTCTAGAAGGAGTACGCCAGTAACACAGACAGTACACTATCCTGAATATGTCCTTCTTGCTGTTCCTCCTTGTTTATTTCACTATTCAAATTATCTGTTGTTTGTGTCCGTGAAACCTGCATCAGGTATTAAACAATACTCCTTCACCATGACAACACTGTCACCTTTGCTAATGCGCCCAAGCCCTCAGAGTGTCTTTAAAACTGAGGAGACTTTATAACCTCTCTGGAAGTGCTCTGCTCACCACCTTGACAGAAGGGTAATCAAATTCCATTTCAAGAACACAATTGCCCTCTGTCACCACTTCTCTTCCAAGAGAATCCCTGCGACATGTGTATCCATTCATGCTAGAAACCTGACTGTGTAAGAAAGAGGACAAAGCAAGCCACACATTAGTCTCTAACTCTTATTCTAAGCGATGACTCCATGCTGTGACTAGACCAATCTGATGTGTGGGGAGAGCTGGAACTAGTAAACATCTTCTCGCTCTGTTGTAGAGTCCCGGTTCTCACGGGTGATCCTTATTTTATCTCCCATTACTTCCCCTCTGTGGTGACTTGAGTGAATGAGAAAGGCTCTCAAAGTCTTGGGTACTTGAACACTTGGTCCCCAGTTGGTGATTGTGCTAAGGGAGGTTTGGGTGACTCAGCCTTGCTGGAGGAAGTACCTCACAGGGATAAGTTGTGAGAGTGAAAAGCCTCACTAGCTTCCGGTTTGCTCTCTGTGCCTTGTCAGCTCCTGCCACTATGGCTCCCTTCCACTTTCTGCCATGTTCCCTCCCCTCCGTGATGGACTCTCATCATTCTGGAACCATAGGCCAGAAGAGCTCCTTCCTCCCTAAGCTGCCTTTGTCCAAGTGTTTTATCGCACTATTAGAAAGGTAACTAACAGACTCTGCCATGATCGTGCTGTTCCCGTTAAGATCTTCCTAATACCACTTTTACAAATACAAAGCATAACCTATTGTTTTCATACTGAATAGCTATGGAGCACAATGTAAACTAAGGACTTACACTTAGTACTGAGACAATTATCCAAGGGACTCCACAGACAGACGCTGACTTCTTAAAGCTCAAAGTATAGACTTACCAAGGTGAATGCAAATGCCATCTTTTCTAAGAGACCTTCTAGAATTCCTTTGCTTGTTCTCCATGCTCATAGTATTCTGCCCCCAATATGCCTTTGGCCTGTATCAGTTTCTGTTTTACTGTATATGTCAATCCCATGTATATCTAGTCTCCTCTGTCTATTCACAAGAAGATTCACCCTTCATTCATCCATGACCCCCTAAGGCAGGCAAACAGAACAGTTGAACAACCTGGGACTCGGCTTGTTTTGGACTACTCACATAGCACTCTTTAACAATGCACCTATTAACCTATTAGCAGCGTGGGACCCTCACCTATACCAGGATGCATGTACACCCCTTTCTGAACAGTGGAATCAGCTATTTCTCCCTTAATACTCACCAAACTTAAACAGGTTCTATTCAGTCATATTCCAGTTATGTCTGGGTATTAGACAGAGAGGGTCAATGCAGCCTGAACTAGTTTTAGATCCATGTGCACGAAGGCCTCTAAGTGAACCTTAGAGAGAGTCCCCTATCTCCTTCCTGTCTTGTGTCTATGTATAATCAGGCATGCATATCATTAAAATCAAATGCATTGTGGGAAAGGCCAGGTACAATGAGAAAGGCTGACATAATCCAAGCCTGTCGATCACACCAGAGACCTACACAACTACACTACTCCTTCCTTTGTACACACCATAAAAAGAATCCACCCCCCTAAGTAACTTGGGACCTTTGGGTACTTTTACCCAAATGGTCCACTGTCACTCTTGGCAATGAATGTATCTGGCCTGTTCTATCACTTTGCTTTGAATAAAGTTACCTTGCCAAGTTTGTAAATATGTGTGAACATTTATTCCAGTTCTTTGAATAAGAGGCCAAGAGCTAAGAAATACTCAGCCTAGTCCCCTGGCTACTAGAAATGGCCCAATAGCACCCCACCTACTGTCTTGTATATATTACCAACTAAATTAAATACTAAATGAGGAAGGACTATATCAGCCTCTATACCAAGGAAATACAAAATTTATGAAAATCTTAAAGCGTTCAGAGTATTTTGAGACAAAGCACAAAAAGGATAATACATGGATTACATATTCTCATATGAACTTATACTTGTAGGGATAAACATAGAACAGCATACTCTGTCTCCTGACCATGCAACAAAAAGATGAGGGAATATGGGGGGGGAAGCTAAGTAAGCAGTAGTTATTAGGTGGAAGATATTTATCACAGGAGGAATCTGTTAGTGGAAGAAAACTTTGGTTTCAGCTAACAAAGGTAGAAGAAATTGTTCTCATCAGCCAGCACTAAGAGACAAACTTTACAATAAATGAGAACACTACAGACAAAAACTAGGTTTTACCGTGGACTTATCTTCAGACAAAGAGGAACATGGTGGGACAGTGCGCACATCCTCAGAGCTGTAAGAGTACTACTGATGGGTCCATGGTAACAGCAAGAGAATGAGAAAAAAACACCTAAAAGCTAAATGAGACCATCCTACATGCAGCAGTAGGCGAGGTCCCACCTGGTCCTACTAGGCCCATGCCAGTGGCTATGCCACAGGATGAACAACATCGCAGCTTGGAGAATAAGCATGAGGTTGGGGTCAAACATGTTTTGGGGGGAGCTTGACTGTTGCTTCCCCAGCGAAATCCAGCTGGAACTGATGGAGGTACTAAGCGATGTTCCTGTCTGATGCCATTGTTTCACCTGGTCTACCTTTGGTTCTGCTGCTTTAAAAAAAAAATATCCCCCAGATTAAAGAGATTGCTCAGCAGCCAAGAGCATCTGTTGCTCTTCCAGGGGACTCTAGTTCAGTTCCCAGCACCCACAACAGGCAGCTCACAACCTCCTGTAACACCAGCTCCAGGAGATCCACAAGCCAAGATCTTCTGGCCTACATAAGCACCTAAACATACATGGCATACACACACAGATACACACACACATGCACATAGACACACATAAACTCAGAGAGAGAGAGAGAATGAAAATGAATATCCTTTTTAAACTGAAGGAAATTTCCAAAATCATGAAAAAAAAAAAAAAAGGCTGAAAATCTGTTGATATCATTCTACCAAAATCCTTAGCTTCCCTTTAAGAAACAAGCAGAAATTGGTTGTTGCACTAAAAAAACAAGATTCACTCCACTGGGGAACAGGAAGAGGAAGATAACAACAGCAACTGGCAACAACTGTGTAAGCTCAATTTTACAGAAGTTATCAAATTTTGGTGGTTAAATAAACAGCTGCTATGAAAAAGATCCCAAAATAAGGCTGATATTTTAATAGCAAAAAGTTATCTCTAATCTCAGCACTTGGGAGGCAGAGGCAGGCAGGCAGATCTTTATGAATTTGAGGTTATCCTGGTCTACAAAGACAGCCCAAGACAGCCAAGGCTACACAGAGAAATCCTGTCTTGAAAAAAAAAAAGTTATTTCAGTTAATGGTAAAAATTATCTCAGGTTATGGGTCTTTTTCCATTCTAAATCAGTGACAGCCAAGAAAAGACATGATCATATTCAATGCAAATATAGAATGTCATATTACAGCGAAAACGTAATAATGCTTACCTCACAACTTCTCTCCAGGGGACAAGATGCCCTACGAGTAAGCACATTTACTGAGCTTTCACGTCAGCTCTTCTATCAAGTATATTTTACCCTGCACAAAAGGGCTACTGCTCAATTTCCTGGAAATTCCCCCACTGAATTTTGGGGAGAGAAATTACAGCCAACTTAGTACCGGATGAGTTGTAATGTTCTTATTTCTATGCCAAAATAGAAATCTGTGAATTTCTGTTCATAGCTGCTTTTAAAACTAAACTAGCTAGGTGATTCCCCTACCGCCCACATCAATGACTGAATGAGGAGCAGGGTGCAAGGTTTTCAAAGAGCAGAGAACCACAAAGGATGGCAAATGGTAGCAATAGGCTGCCTGGTACTTTGAGTTGACAAGGACTCTACAGACAAAACTAGGTTTACTGGGAAAGTCACATAATTAACTAGTGTTGTTTGCATCAGAACCAAAGCAGGAAGTGACGGTATACTAATTTTCTTGGAGGTAATCTATCAACATCCCAACTGAATGTAAGGGTAAAGAACTGATGTACCGGTTTGCCACATTTGAAGCCATCTCCATAAGGAGGTTCTTCGACGCTTGTCATCTTTGAGGTAGGCTGGTGTTGCCAGGAGTTAACCTGTCTTGTTTTCAAAGAATCTTTAAAATAATAAAATAAAAAAAATCTTTAAATGCCATATTCTGTAGGTCTCTACAGTTTTTGAACACCTTATCTAACTGGCAAACCAGCCACTGGAAAAATGTCCTCATTTTGGCCACAGACAGAATGGCCTAAAAATGAGCAAGCTTGGATGCAGGAAGAGTCGACACCCAAACTCTGCCAAGACAGGACAAGCAAGTCCTCAATAGTTCCTGCCTCACAAATATGTCTGTCAGATATACTGAGCCAGAAGGCTGAAGATGATGCTCCAATGTTATAGAGAGTTTTGGGTGGTTGTTCAGGCAGCAAACTGTCTCTGTCATTTTCTTATTTTGGAAGCTGCTAACCTGCACTTCCTGTATACTCAGGTAATTAATTTTTATTCCGTCTCAAGTCTCTGATGAGGTTGAAGACCAGATAGTTTAGTTTTACAATTAAGCTTAGTTGTGTAGGGGTTAAGATGTTTTTAGATCTAGATAGATGTTTTAAGTTGATAAATATGAGCTATGATAGATACTGATTTACATTCAGAATTTTAGACTCACCAAGATAGGAAAGATGTTTTCTTCAAGGTTGCCAAATTCAAATAGTCAAAACATTATGAATGTAACATTTTTTATAATTCCTGATTGTTTCATGGTTCTTCTTGCTATGTGCAGTTTATTGTATTTATGTGTAATAATATAAATATAATATGCAAAAAAGAAAATAATAATAATAATAATAAAAAGGAGAGTCAATGAACTACAACAACAAAAAAACTAGTGTAGCCAACGGGCAGCTCGGTCTTCACATGGGTCCCCTAGTAAGGGGAGCGGGGGCTGTCTCCGACATGGACTCAGTTGCCTGCTTTTTCATCACTTCCCTCTGGCAGGGCTGCCTCGCTAGGCCACAGGGGAAGAGGATACACTCAGTCCCGATGCAGCTTGATGTGCTTCAATGGGTTTGGGAGGGTGGCTCCCTTTTCTGAGGCGTAGTGGGGAAGGGAGAGAGGGTGGGACTGGGAAAAGAGGAGGGAGGGGTGTGATTGGAGTGAACTGAGGCACACATTTACCAGCATGAAGATTTGTAAGTTCTTTATGTTTTGTTAAGAGTAATTAGTTCATGGGACTGGAGAGATAATTCAATCACCTACATTGGGTGGCTCACAACCACCTGTAACTCCAACTCCAGGGGAACAGGCCCCTGCACATACATGTACATGTTCACACGCAGGCCCCTGCACATACATGTACATGTTCACACACAGGCCCCTGCACACACATGTACATGTTCACACACAGGCCCCTGCACATACATGTACATGTTCACACACAGACCCCTGCACATACATGTACATGTTCACATCCAGGCCCCTACACATACATGTACATGTTCACACGCAGGCCCCTGCACATACATGTACATGTTCACACGCAGGCCCCTGCACATACATGTACATGTTCACATGCAGGCCCCTGCACATACATGTACATGTTCACACACAGGCCCCTGCACACACATGTACATGTTCACACACAGGCCCCTGCACATACATGTACATGTTCACACACAGACCCCTGCACATACATGTACATGTTCACATCCAGGCCCCTACACATACATGTACATGTTCACACGCAGGCCCCTGCACATACATGTACATGTTCACACGCAGGCCCCTGCACATACATGTACATGTTCACACGCAGGCCCCTGCCCATACATGTACATGTTCACACACAGGCCCCTGCACATACATGTACATGTTCACACGCAGGCCCCTACACATACATGTACATGTTCACACACAGGCCCCTGCACACACATGTACATATTCACATGCAGGCACACACACAACACATAACTTAAAATTAAATATATTTAAAAGAATAAGCTTGTTCCTAAATCCCATAGCCAAGAGTTTACTGCTTTGGCCTGAAGAAGAACTTGGATTATCTGATTATTTGGGACAGAGACATATTCAAAATCAAGCAGAAGCCACCCACTGAGAAGACAGGACATTACATCTTTCAGGCTGCATTCTGACAACAGTCCCACAGAGCTATTGAGGTTGTGCTGAGGAGAAAAGGCACTGAACACAGAGCACCTGCTTCCTGACCCACCCCTGAGCTTTCACTCCTTCATCACTTAGATGAGGACAATGGCTCCTGCACTCATCTCAAAGGAGGCTTCGAAGACTCGAGTGAGAACACAGGTGAGGTATTCGGAGTGTGATGCAGCTTGGACAACTTCTATCTCACACATGGGAGACATCCCAAAAATAAACCCTTCAAAAGTTTGCTCACGGCGACATTGCAAATTATTCTCCACTGGAAGACAGTCATAATGAGCAGGAGCCAGAGTGTCCTGCTGTGCCCTGGACGGAGGTCAGTGCTACTCCATCTAAGTAGCATGGCCAGAGCTTTCAGTAAAAGCCTCTGACTATACCCCCCTCCTCAGTGACAAAAAAAAAAAATAATGCATTCAGGTGGCAGCATGAATGGTAACGGCTGCAGGGTACATCCAGCACACTAACAGTAGAGAGGCCTGAAGGTCAGAGCTCCTGCACTAGGACAGCCCCTCACCTGTTCTCTTCCTCACCTTGCTCACACTGCAGCTCGGCAGCTGACTGAAGAACACACTGCCGAACTCCAGGAAGCTTCCTCTCTGATAAAGATGGCGATGGCACCATTACACCAAAGAAACTAGAACCGTCAGGAAATCAGTGGGTCCAAACCCAGTGGAAAGTGAACTGTAGGATATGATCAACAAAACGGAGGCTGATAGGAACTGGACCACTGGCTTCTCAGAATTCTTTACTATGATGACTAGGGAAACAAAAAGTGAAAATGCAGATAGCAAAGAAGGAATCCATGAGATGTTCTGAGTCTTTGACAAGGAAAGAAATGGTCACACCAGTGCATCAGGACTACGTCACATCAGGACTGACTGAGGAGGGGAAACCAACAGATGAAGATGCAGGTTGAGTGATCGGAGAAACAGAAACGGATGAAGACAATAGACACAGAAAACGTGGAGGATTAGTACATGGAATGACGACAACATGGAGACCCATCATGGTAGCTGGAATGAGAATGGTTCTCATAGGCTCATTATTTGAATGTTTGGTCCCCAGTTCATTGAACTAGCTGTGAATGATTAGATGTGGCCTTGTTGGAGAAGCTCTGTCACTAGGAGTGAGCTTTGAGGTTTCAAAAGTCCAAGCCTGACCCAGTCTAGCATTCTCTCCTGCCCCTCCCCCTCCCCCTCCCCTCTGCCTGCTGCCTATGAACCTGGGATGTGAATCTTTCAGCTACTGCTCTAGCACTATGCCTTTCTACTTCCCACCATGATGATCATGGGCTAACTCTCTGAAACTATAAGCAAGCCCCCAATTAATTGCTTTCTTTTTTAAATTGTATTTATTTATCGTGGATACAATATTTTCCCAGGGTGTTTGCCTACATGCCAGAAGACGGCACCAGATCTCATTATAGATGGCTGTGAGCCACCATGTGGTTGCTGGGAATTGAACTCAGGACATTTGGAAAAACAGCCAGTGCTCTTAGCCTCTGAGCCATCTCCCCAGCCCCTAAATGCTTTCTTATATAAGAGTTCCCTTGGTCTTGGTATCTTGTCACAGTGAGAGAACAGTAATAAGGCACCTATACTCAACTACTTTCTCCCATCTCAAATCAAATTGAATTTGTTATTCACGTCTCTTACATGCATACATAAAAAAGACATGAAAGAAAAAGTTCATTAACTCATTTCTACAGAAAAAGTCAGTGTCAAAAGATCCTTATGTCCTCATACAAAATCTAAACAGATTAGTTGATGGTCCTGTTTCCTATAGATGAAGCTACACGCCAGTTTTACAGTGTAAACACTTACACTGCCTTCATGATAAGAAAGCACTCAACAGACTCTCTGAAGTTCCGGTTGCTAGTGATTGGTGCTAGATGTTTCTATGCTTGCAGCTTGACAACCAAACAGGGTCAGACATTTGTATTAAAACTGAAAAAAACAAATTCAAAACCTGACCAGATGGGTTCTTATTCAATCTGTTAGTATGCAGTCATAGCTGGCTTACTGAAAACAAACACATTTACCTCAGGATGGTGTACAGAAAAGGAGTGAAGGCCGAACCAGAGACAGACACAGCCTCAGTGTTGGGATGGTCCTCCTGTACTTTCATGTGTTCCAACCTGTGGTGACACTGACACAGATTGGTGGCATGCTTGAGCACGTTGGCTCAGTGCCATGGGCGTCTTACTAGGATGAAATGATGCTAGGCGCCAGCAACCAACAAATTTTAGTATCATTGGACTCTGAATTTTAAACTTTCTAAACCAAGACTTGGAGCCAACAATTCAGGCTGGTCTGTGGACTTTACAATGACGGTCAGCACAGCTGCTCAGGAAAATATAATTTATGCCCTCTGTAAACTGTAATGTAAGTCTCTAATTCTTTCCTAATAAAAAGGCCATCGACTTAAAATTAAAAAATAAGGTTAGTGATTAACTTTGCCTAGAATTTTATGCTTTATCAGCCATTGACTTAGGGAAGAAACATGACATCAACTATGAGGCATTGCCATCATTTCCGGTTTGCGAACAAGAACACAGGAAAAAAAATAGTAAAGTAAGGGAAGCAGGAAATTAGCGGAAGAAGTTTCAGCTCTGCTCTAGGTGGCATGCCTGACGTTCAAGATGTGCATTACCCACTAAACCAAGTAGATCAACCGAGACAGCTGAATGAAGGCCTGGTGATCTCTGCCATCACCTGGGAATGGGGGTCTCAGAACATGGGGCTGTTTCAGAGGTAGATGGGGGTTCATATGACAGCGAGTGTGCTAAGAAGGCAACCATGCACAGCAATAGGTTACTAGTGAAATTGTGGAGAACATCTCTCGAGGGGAGAACTATGTACCTAAAGTATATCATTTTTTATGTGTTGAATTCATTCAAATCTAGTAGGTTTTGTGAAAAGTATTGAAAACATCCTTCCCTGTCTCCAGGGCATCATAATGCTCCAAGTCATATCTGGTGCGAGATTAATTTTCCAGTCCATAGATGTTACCCAATTTTAAGCCAAATCAAACTAGAGTGCACAAAGCATGGTGTAGCAGTTAAAACACTGTTTAACACACTCAAGTAGCCATATTAGCCAGGGGTACTGGTTCTTGGTGGCAGTATATGCTGAAGAGGCATGCACAGGAGAAGCATGAATTCAAGTGAACATCTTAGAATTCTATAGCCAAAAGTAATAGCAAAGATGCTACACTCTGCTGGACAAAGGGATTCCTCAAAGAAAAGCATTGAGCACCGCACATGTGGAGGGCAGAGGAGATCTCTCAGACTCTCAGCTTCTGTTGCCTTGAGACAGGGCCTCTCACAAACCAGAGGCCAGCAAGCTCCCAGTGTCCCCAGCTCTGAGACACACACCGCTATGCACGGCTTTTCTCACCGTACTAGGGATTCAAACTCAGGCCCTTGTGCTTTGAGCAAGTATCCTCCCTTACTCAATGAGCTATCTCCTTGGCCTCCAAAGAAGCAATTTCAACAAAAGATTTCAAGTATCAAGATTATCAAGGTGAAAGTTAATTTCTATAGGCAAAGATACATATGTGTAGCCATGACTGCCCTTGGAACATTAAGTATCAGAACGATTGCTTTTCTCTGCAGTATTTTCTAGCCCTGGCTATGAAAGCAGCTGTTGTGTCATTGGTTCTCCCACCATGAATGAAGCCAACTTTATAGACTATTTTAATATGATACTTTCCTACAACTAATGCAGCCTCTGTTTATCCTCTGGGGCTTCCAATAGGACATTTAAGAAAGGAAGTGGTACAACTGGGCACAATGACCCAAACATTCCTGCTTTTGTAGGAAGGTGAAGAGGACCCACACTGACTCCCAGACTGATGCATTGCATCCGCTCACACTAGGGAGTCATCTACTTTCCCACTATGTTCCTCTGCCCTTGCGAGACGACTTAAGTCAGCCTTTATGTTACACATCAGTCACTGCCCTCAGGAGAGCTTTCATTGATTCCTGCACTGGAAGGTTCTGATTTATTCCAAACATCATTGCATTATCACTAAGACAATTCATAATCTCTCATTCATATGTATATCATATATACATATGTGTGTGTGGAAATTATCATGCTAGACTATACTAAATATTTCTCTGGAAGCTGAATTTTTCTGCAGACAAGCAAATGGGAAAAAAAAAAAAAGAGAGAGAGAAGAAGCTTCAAAAGAATTATTCTTTCCCCGTTGGTTCAGAAGGAAATAAGGCAGGGGACACAAAGAGGAAGGCAGACAGGAAGCCTCTCTCTTCTGTGGACCTTCTTTCCTCTATTCCTCAGCCGAGCTGCATTCAACTCAAAGCGGGTGGTCAGTCCTCCTGTCTTAAAGTCCTCCTGGGTGCAAGCTCCTAAAGGACAAAGGACTCAAATGGTCTTTTCTCCAAAGCACAACATAGGATGCAAGTATACCGTGTTCTAGAGTGTGGCTTCCTAAAACACATTTCGGTTTTGAGATTTACTTATGCGTGTGAGTGTTTTGCCTGTATGTATGTGTACACATCATACCCGTGCCTGCCACAGGCAGAGGTCAGTGAAGGACACTGGAGTCTCTTGGGTGGGTGTAAGCTACCACACGGGTGCTGGGAACTGAATCTGGAGCCTCCACAAGAGCAGCAAGCCCTCTTAACATTAAGCCATCTCTCTGGTCCCTCCCAACCATGTCTACTCATGATCATGCTTGCCCAAAAAATTTCTACCAGGTATAAAAAACAGGTGTGCTAAGGAAGCATTTACTGGTAATAAATCATAATAAAATTTATCTCAGAATAATTTGTTGATAAGCATATATCTTTACCATTTACCATAGGAAGGAGTAAATTTACACACAAATGATGGAGTCTTGACAATATTTGATACTGCAGGATGCAGAGCATCTTCAGTGTTTTTCATAGTCGGTTGGTATTTTTATTTTACTATCATGAATGTTGAGAATGTTGCTTTGCGTATGTGCATGGCACAACAATAGCAGAAATATATTTAGAGCCATTATAGTTGTGGAGAATTCTAACTCCATGCCGAAATTCACTTAATGATTTTCTTTAAATTAAACTCTAAACTACACAAACCTTTTTAGAAACAAGAATTATCTAAAGATGCACGAATCCGATACTTATATGCTGAGGAAGGGTGAGGGGAAAATCCTAACGGTCTTTGTTTTCTGTAACTGCACCACTAAGCTTCTGTAAGAGAGGGAAACTTCATGTGTGCAGTACATGCATGTATGTGTAGTACTTACATGTGTGTGCAGTGCCTGCATGTGTGTACAGAACATGTACTACAATTCAAGCATACAATTGTCTCACAGTGGCTTTCAGGTGTTTCAGGAGGGGTTGCCAGTACTGCCGTGTGTGATGCATGCACAACACACAATACATGTGCTGCGTGTTTAGAGCCAC
Organism: Acomys russatus; assembly: GCF_903995435.1. Classification (NCBI taxonomy): domain Eukaryota; kingdom Metazoa; phylum Chordata; class Mammalia; order Rodentia; family Muridae; genus Acomys; species Acomys russatus. The sequence continues at coordinate 56,234,816 of NC_067139.1, read as the reverse complement.
GGAGGCAGTGAGATCACGCAAAGCACCACAGGCAAGTGCGGCCAAAAACACCCTAGATTCATTTGGTGCTGGATTTTGCATTCATCTTTGGTCACTGGACATTCAAAAACCTTTTACTCACCAAACTTTTCATAAGTCCACATTCAGTTACCCAGTGCTCACAAGAGGCTGAGACCAGTTGTAAAAGCAATATTCTAGACTGCTTCAGCCACACACCAGGAGTTTCTGAAGGTATTTTTTTTTTTTTAAGTTTAAAAAAAAAAAAAACAATTTTGGGCTAGAGAGATGGCTGAGAGGTTAAGGGCACTACCTGCTCTTCCAGAGGTCCTGAGTTCAATTCCCAGCAAGCACATGGTGGCTCACAACCATCTATTATGTGATCTGATGCCCTCTTCTGTCCTGCAGGTATACATACAGGCAGAGCACTGTATACACAATAATAAATAAATCTTTTGGAAAAAAATTTTTGTTTTAAAGTCTTGGCAGGAGAAAAGGCACAGTTGAGGGCTGGGGAAATGGCTGTGCAAGTTCTGGTCTCCAGCACCCAGGTACTAACTGGGGGTGACAGCTTAAATCTATAATCCCAGTGGGAAGCAGGGGACTTGTTGGCCAGCCAATCTAGCTGAAACAGTCCTCTCCAGTTTCAATGAGAGACCTTGTCTTAAAAACAAAAACAAACAAACAAAAAATATATAAGAAGACATCCTACATTAATATTGATCTCTTCCCTCCACACATACACAAGTGGGAGCATCTACACACACTCGTGCATGTATATACATAACACACACACACACACACACACACACACACACACACACACATACATTTTAAAATGTGTGGTTGAGCCAAATGAGATGCTTTGGTGGGAAATGTATTGCTGCCAAGCCTGACCAGCTGAGTTTGATGCTGAAGACCCACATGTTGGAAGGAGAGAATCAACTCCCCCTGGTTATTTTAAGACCTCCATACATGAGCTATGGAACATATTCCCCCTATATAACACATACCTACACAAGTGTATACATATATACAGACAGACAGACATATAAATGGTTTAATGTGTGCTAGACATAATGGTATGTACCTATAGACCCAACTACTTATGAAACTGGAAGAGGAAGATTGTTTAAGCTAAGAGCTTCAAAGTCATCCTAGGAAACATAGTGAAATTCTCATTTCCCCCAAGTAATACAGGTTTAAATGGAATCCCCAAACCCTACTGACCAGCAGTAACTTTATATTACCTTGACTATTCTTTCAAAGTCAAGTCCACATAGACACATGCATTCCTATGGTACCCTTTGACCACACAAGGGATAGTTTACATCCTGTCCTTTAGCTTTTGTCACTTTATGTAACCAGTCACTTGCTTGTTGTTTACATATAGGCAGAATTAACAATATCTTATCAATGTTGCATTTTATGGTTAGTTGTATATACCATAACATTTTTAAGCCAGTAACCCACACAGAGAATCTAATTTTTATATTGTTTAGGATAAAATCCAGCTGTGCTTCAAATAACAAGAGAATAAACAAGATAAACTGTCTCATTCTATTACACACATACAAAAAAAAAAAAAAAGAATGTAGAAGCACATAGTCCGGGCTGCCCTGACACGCTACACCAGACACCTGTGCCCTGCCTTCCTGCTGCTCCACCACTGGCCTCGTGGTGCAAGAATGCCTGCTCCAACTCAAGCCATGATGTCCACATTCTAGCAGCAAGGGGCGGGATACCAGAAGAAAGACATGCCTTGTCCTTTTGTGCGTCCCAGAGTTGTGTTTATGATGTGCACTGACATCTCATTAGTTATAGCTTAGTAACATGGCCATGATTTCACCGAAAGCGCCTGGGAACTTTACTTTTTAGCCTGTGTGCTAGATACATCATAAATTAGAGTATATTTGTGCTACTAGAGCATATGGGGGAAAACAAGAGTTGGGAAAGCTATAGTATCCTCCAGAGGCAAAGCAGAAAGGAGCAGTCTTCTGCAACTGCCTTTCTATACTTGTTTGGGAAAATCCTCTTCGAGTTACTGTAAGAGGAACGGGAGAAGCTGACAAATCCTACTGCAATTCTCATGCTTTTCAGGTGTGGATTATGGCCACATGGAAGTGAAATTTCTTGCCGAAAGTCACAAAACAGCTTTCCAGCAGAGGAGAAATGTCAAACAAAATAAAGAAAAACACAAGTTTTAAATCTCAGAATTACAAAAACAGATTTTGTTCTGTGTGACCTATAGTATGAGAGACAGCCAGTCATCCTCATGCTGAGCCCAGTAGATGGCGGAAACTGAAGATGGTTCTGAATCTTGTATGTTCTACTGAACAGCAGGGGCCCTATGCAGTGACTGGCAGGCAAGCAGTATACACAGCATGGACACACTGATCAAGGGTGGAGAGGAATCCAAATTCCATGCGGGCCGAGGGATGGTTTTAACACATTCCTCAGAATAGCATGCAATTTAAAACCCGGATGCCGTTCGTCTATGGAAATGACTCTGTAATGTTTGCCCATGGTTGACTGGAGGAACAAGTCCTGAGAAGAAAAAGGACATAGATAAGGGGAAACTGACGAATCTGCACTAAATATATATCCATTACTTATCTGAAATTCAAACTAAGCTGGACATCCTATATTTGCTTTAAAAATTCTGCCATTTCTACAGCACATTTACGATTTTGATCTCCTAGTTTTTCATTCTATTTTTTCATGGCATCCAACATGGCCATGTCAAGTGGATACTCAGTCGATAAGTGAGGTAGCACCAGTGGTGCCTACCCATAATCCCACAGGCAAACAAAATGTCTTCCCAACAGAGTTCTTACAAAGGCTCAAACATCACACTTATTTATGCCATATGTTTAAAGTAGCTCGGTTTTTCAGTGTCATAGCTACAGAAATGGCAGGCCAACATCTCCATACAGGTTACAGTAAACATTTCAATATGAGATTCTTTAGAGCCTGTGTATGCCCACCTAAAGTAACGTCACCCACAGATCAATGCAGATTCACACAAACTGAAAATGTACAAACCCTAGCGAAGTTCTGGTTGATTGCTCGTAAACAAAAGAACACAAGCCTGGAGTGTGAGTGACACGCTAGAGTTCTGAGAACACCTCTGAAGTTCACAGACACTTCACAGGAAAGGACTATGGGAGGGGTGGAGAACCAAACTGAAAAAAAAAAAAAAATCTCAGTTGCTTCAGCAAATTATTTCATCACATTCTCTATCTACGGCTTTAAAAAGTTAAAATTTAACTAACAAATTAGAACAGCCTCATGAATTCCCTTCCTGATTATGAATATACTTTTCTGATTATGAATAATCGGTTTCCCCATATGCTGTGGAAACACTGCAGAAACTTTCATATAAAACAAGTTTATAGCCACACACACTTTTATAACAAGGAAATCAAGAACCTTAGCTCCAGGCACATTTTTTTCATTCAAGGAACGTACATCATTCGCCTGAAAGAGAACTATCACAGAATCTAAATTTTCCAAAATTTAAAACACCAGCCACGTCCCCACCTCAAAGGAACCGGGTTCTTATCTAGGGTCTAATTTCGGTGACCGATGTCCGGAAACACGAAGAATAGAGGAAGATTTCCAACTCTCTGCAGGAGTGCAATCAACAGAGTCCAGGCTGCTGCAGACGCCACAGGCCCAACAACCCAGTTCTTCAATAACTAAATAAAGAATGGGGGAGGGGAGGTAAAATGTAGACCACCAACCAGTCACAGCATGTGCCCCTCCTCTGAATCCTGAATTGCACTAATTGCTTTAAAAAAAAAAAAAAAAAAAAAAAAAAAAGGAAAAGAAAAGAAACACTGACACTTAGGAGACAATGGGAAATTTGAGCACTGCCTACATTAAAGTGCTTTTTTTTTCATGTCATTAATTTTTCATTTATGTGATAACAGCATTATAGTTAGGACTTTCTTAAAGGTCCTTATCTTTCAGACACTGAAACTAAAATATTTGTGGACAAACTGAGATTTGCTTCGAAACCATAGAGGAGGAAGTGGGCGGGATGCAGAGGAGGTAGAGGTGACTAGATAAACTAGGAAGAGGTGGTGACATCATCACTTCTGCTTGCACTAATGCATGTTCAAAATCCTCCATAAAAAATGTTAGTGCATAACAAAAAATTGAACTGAAACATGAGTAACATGGTTATGCTTGAAACACAATAATATTCCATAATAGCAAACACCTCAAACAAGTTCTGTATTTCAAACTCCACTGTGAAATACACTAGTCCATATAAAACCCTCTGTCTTGGAATTTTTTTTTTAAATGTAAGGTCTGACTTTCCTATCGTGAATCAAAATGCTATATGCTAGGGTGACTTCAAACACATTTAATTTTTCTGCAAACCAGCAGTATCAAGACTTCTCTTGTAAAACCAACTATTATTTTCTGCCAACAAACTGTGAACAAAACTCTAAAAAACAACTTTGCTAATACCTGTTTTTACAGTGTTCATTACTCCGTGGGCCAGTTTTTAGTCTGCTATCTAACTGAAAGCTCAAACAGCTATCAAAAAATAAATAAATAAATACAATAGTCTTATTTTATAAATTTATAAAAACCCACCTATGCCCTAAAGTTCTTTTTAAAATAGCTATTAAGGAGAAAGCTTGTCATTTGTAAAACATCTTTATTAACTGTATTAACCATTTCTGCACGCACGTGCGCGCGCGCACACACACAAACACACACCTCTCCTTTCTTGCATCTTTTGGTCTTTCTCCCTCTGTCAACCACATGAACAGGAAAAGGGAAACAAGTTCCAAGTCTGTGGAGGTAAAAGAGTGCCTGGGAAACAGAACTTTTCCAGCTCTGCATGAACCTACATAGCCAACAGCCTAACTAATTCTAACTTACACCACTGCCAACCTTGTTTGGTCTAGCCCATCTGTGAAGTCAACGACTGTGCAAAAGTTACCCTCACTTCATAAATTAAGAATCTGAAGGGTTAGAAACAGCTCAGCAGTTAAGAGCACTGGCTGTTTTTCCAAATAGACCCAGGTTCAAGTCCCAGCACCCACACGGCACCCACAACTGTCTGTAAGTCCTATTCCAGAGGATCCAACTCTCTAACACATGCAGGCAAAACAGCAATGTACATAAAAATAAAAATAAATTAATTTAAAAAAAAAAAGAATCTGAGACTGAACACCAGATTTGCAAATTGTGAGAAAGAGTGAAAATGCAGGTGACTTATATCCAAATCTCCTGTCTTCTCATCTAAATATTTGCCTCCCCCTAACGTAAGCACATAGTCATGTACAAATCGTTTTCAAGATAAGTTACTACTTCGACATCCTTCCGTGTAGACTACCCTACCATTACAGCGTTCCAATGAACACAGCTGCCTGGGTGCCTTGTCACCCAAAGTGTTGTCCACAGACAAGCAGCACCAGCCCTACCCAAAGGCTTGCTGGACACACAGAATCATGAGGCCATACTAACCCCGCTAAGCCACGTTCTTCATGTTAAGGAGACCACAGACTCCTCATGCACCCTAAAGTTGGCGAAATGCTTCTCTGAAAAGCTCCAAGAGCTGAGGTCCGTCATTCCATAAGCCCACACCTCTCCAGGCTGCATCTCAACCTCCCACCATCCAATCGAGTTCCCAAATCTCCAACGATCCAGTTCACTGCCTTCCTGTCTCAAGTATTTACAGAACAAAAAGTATACTCCAAATGGACCACATACATCCTAAGAGTCAACGTTAGAGACTACTAATGGCCTATTACTATACCTTAGATGAGATGATCTCTCAGCCCTCATAGGAGAAGACTCTCCTTGACACTGATGACAGTGGACACTTGTCAGTGTGCAGATAATAAAGGGCCGTGGCATGCTCAGCCCTGGAGGCATGCACATGATAACCTTCCCCACAAGGCTCATGGATCTTAGTGGAAGAGGATGCAGAAAGATAGTAAGAGCCATAGGTGGGCCTTAACATCAAGGAAAACAGTGTTTCTGGGCACAACAGAGTAGACACTCATGCAAACACACAGTGATTGTGGCAAGACCACAGGACAGAAGGAGTGGACATCACATCCCATCGCTAGCTGGTGGACTACTGACATTTTATGGCTTCTAGGAGAGTCCGTTTTCTTTAATAGTGTGTGAACTCAGGAGAGAAGATATATCTGCAAAGACTGGGACCCACACAGCCTACTACTTCCTTCCATCTGACATGAGCCCTCTCACAGTCTTGGGTATATTCTAGCTCAGCCTTTGATCCACCTAATGGCACTGATGTGTACAATTACCCCCTAATTCCAAATGTGATGCTGCAGTCAACAGACTTCTCCCAGCGTAACCTGGAAGATGACCTCTATACTGCCTCAAAGACTGAAAAGCAGCCAGTTTTCCCTACATATTCCCTCTATGCTACTCTTAGTGGCAAAGACAAAATATGTTCTCATTTATACTCCACCTCTGGACTAGCTTTAAAAATTACTGCCTTTACATTAAGATATATGGTTTTTTTTTTCTACATTGATGCAGACAGACAAAAAATTAATACTTGCTTCTAGTAAATCAATTCTCCTATGAACAAAAGAAGTCCCCTCTCATAAATTCTTATGGCTTATATCCAATGGCTTGGTGTCTCAGAGCATCTCCTTCCTTATGTCTCAAATATAGTGCACATAAATGGTGAGTGACATGACCAGTGAGGAAAATTATTAGACAACACATGTGATTTTTGTAAATCAGTTTATTTTTATTTCACTAAATTTGTTCTATAAAGCTACAACTTTTAGGATTTACTCATGGAGGTGTAATAGCCTGTAATCTTAGCACTAGGGAGGCTGAGGCAACGAACTATTATAAGTTTGTAGGCCAGTCTAGGTAGTAGGGTGAGACACTGTCGGTCAAAAAAATAAAATAAAAAAATAAATCACCCATGCCTTTCTTCCTCCAATATGAACGAAAATACATTTCAAATGATTCTTAAGGCAACAAAATTGATTTAAAGGCAAGCAACACAAGATTGTCTCCTGGAAGGACAAAGGACAATAGAAGAGAGAAGACTTGTATATTATTATTATAACTAATTATCATAGGATGTAATACACAAAGCACACAACATAACTAATACCATAAATGTGCCTTAAAACTTCAGAGGAGGAAGTAATTTCTAGCTGGGATAATTAGAACAGAAAACAATTATCAGAGGAAGTAATGTTTTTACTGGTTTAACAGATGGATAGATTTCAACATGTGGTTAAGAGATTTGAAGAATGGTCTTGACAGACAACAGAAAGGTTGACAGCAAGTAAGCTGCATGTGCAAATGAGTCTACTTTGGCCAAAGTAAAGAACAAGGCCTGTGCCAGGCATGGTGGTGCATGCCTTTAGTCCCAGCACTCGGGAGTCAGAGGCAGGTGGATCCATGTGTGTTCAAGGCCTGCCTGGTCTACAAAGCAAGTCCAGAATAGCCAGGGCCACACAGAGAAACCCTGTCTTGGGGGGAAAAAAAAAAAGAAGAATGGGGCCTGAGGGCTGAGGGATGGTTCAGCTGTTCAGAGCACTGGCCTCTCTTCTGTAGGACCTAAGGGATTCATTTCCCAACATCCACATAGCAGCTCAAAGCCATCTGTTAACTCCAGTTCCAGGGAACCTGACATCCTCTTTTGGCCTCTGAAGACACCTCTGAATGCGCATGGTACACAGAACATACATGCAGGCAAAACATCCATATAAATACCAACATACCACTTTTTTTTTTAAGTGGAGGGATGGGAAACTAGGCAGGAAGGTCAAGAAAATGAGAGGTGGAAATATTTGATGAAGAGCCTGGCATGGGCAGTGGTCCTGAGCAAAGTCAGTATCCAATTATCTAAAGTCAACTATTGTGTTGGCTAAAAGGAAAGGATCAAAGTTAATCAATAACACATAGAGATTGATAGGTAGGGAAATGATAGATAGATAGATAGATAGATAGATAGATAGATAGACAGATAGATAGATAGGCAGGCAGGCAGGCAGGCAGGCAGGCAGACAGACAGACAGACAGACAGATAGATGATCCTCGTGACACTACTTATCCTTCAAATCTAACTGTCTGGGTAGCATTTCACTATACCACAATCCTCCACTATTAGATATTTTTGCTAGCTTCTACTTTGTCAACTTGTTTTGTTTTGTAGGTATTTGTTTGAGAGGGTCTCACTATGTAACTGACTGGCCTAGAACCCACTATGTAGACCAGGTTGGCCTTGAATTCACAGAGGTTCATCTACCTCTGCCTCTCAAGTGCTGATATTAAAGGCACACACTACCAGGCTTGGATTTTGTCAATTTTTAAAATAAAGCAATTCTGATGAAAACCATTCTACTTTGTATGCATATAATTCCTAGAAGAATAGTCACTGGATCAGAATATTGCGAGTATTTTAAACCTCTTAATAGCAATTTGCCAACTGCATTCCAAGAATAAGGTACCTATTTATGCCTCCAAAGACTGCATGTTCATCTGTGTGGCTAATTCCTTCTCAATCAAAAGAACATGAACTTCTAGGCACTCTTACCTCTACCACAATGGATGAGAAGCCAGACCAAAAATGGGAGAAGTTGCTGCCTCAAAAACATGAGAAAAAAATTAAAAGGTACAGTAATGCCCTCTGCTTTAACTGTGAGTCCTCACAGGGCGCCGGCAGGCTGCAGACACACACTGGCTTTGTGAGTAGTAGCTACGGAACCCCAAAGGCGGGGCTTACAAGAACCTCTGGCTTGGTTAATTCTCCACTGGGCCATCTTAATGTTTGTAGTGAGCTTTATACAGGCCAATCCTGCTCACACCACAAAGTGCCCAAGGAGATATTCAAACTCATTAGATAATGTCAAAATGTCCACTGACTCGAATCAATCGTATTGTGTTTATCATAGGAAAGGAGGAGGGAAAAAAAATCAAACTAAGTAATCAACGTTTGCTTTAAAGAATGCATTTTTCAAAGTTGTTATCAATTACCTCTTAACTTCATTATACAAATCAAGAGGGCAATTAAGTCAAATGGAAGTCAGAAAGATGCAGAAGAGTCATGAAAAGAAAAAAAAACTAAACTAAGTTTTTAAAACCTAAAGAGACAATAATTCAGAAAGACACCGAGTTCAAAGTCAATGAGAATTTGGCTTTCCCCCCCCCCCTGTGGCTGTATCATCTTCCCAGTGGGTTCTTGAACTGAATAAATTTGATTTCTACTTGGAAATTTTCCTGGAGGCCATCTGGAAAATTATAACTGACAGGATAAGTGTCTTTCTATTATTCTGAGCCACATAAGACAACTGCTCTCAGGGGCTGATGAAGACAAGTCCCGAGCACCCCATGCTGGTAATCTTCCTACTCCCAGTGACTTTTACCCATTGGCTCATGTTCCTAATGTGACCAATGCCATTTCTGCAGGTTTTATTTAAAGCTTAAAAAATCAAAACGTATCAGCATCCCACAGGTGGATTCATAGGAACGTGTACCCAGGCCGTGTCAGGTGAATGTCCACATCCCACAGGTAGATTCACAGGAGCATGCACCCAAGCTGTGTTAGGTGAATGTCCGCATCACACAGGTAGATTCACAGGAGCATGTACCCAGGTCATGTCAGGTGAACGTCCACATTCACCTTCTCCTACATCCGATTCCCACCTCAGCATTCTCACAAGCACCCTCTGAAATCTTGTCTCAAGCCAGCGTGGTCGGAACCAGACAGGTTTCCTCAGGAATGATGGTGCTGCGCCGGACCTTCCAAATCATATTCCTGGGGCCAGAACTCAGAAGCAGAGTCTTTGAATCCACTCTGGGGGGTCTCTGCACAAACCAAAGCTTCTCAAACTCTGTGCATGCATATCACCTGTGGGTCTGGCTAAAACACATATTCTGGCTCATTGAGTGTGGATCCTGGGACCTGAGAGTTCATATTTTTAACAACCCAAGAGTATTAGTCTCTACCCTAGCTATACATTAGTGTCCTGTGGAAGCCTTTAAAAATACACACACCCAGGCCATATTCCAACGATTTTATCAGAATCCCTAGTGATGAGGTCCAGGCCTCACCCTGGAATGTGTCTATGGGTTCACATATTCTGCTCTCCAGTTTCTCTATGTTCCCACCTTGCTGTCCTTTACTTCCCCCATAACTCCTTTGCCTTACTCCATAACACACACACACACACACACACAGAGAGAGAGAGAGAAACTGTTCCTCCACTAGCAGCCTCCCTTTCTTCTCAATCTCCTTAAGTCCTTCTCCTGCTGTCACACGGCAGGCATATCCCACTTCCACAGGGAATCCTTCCTAACCAACGTTCCCTACAGAAAACCCACAAGAGGCTTTGCATTGTGTGTACATAGTGCTTGTAACACAGAGTATGTTCAGAGCATCACATATAATGAATGTCCATTTTTATTCGTAATAGAATTATGTTTACTTCACCCTGAGAGCCTCTGAAAGCTCCCATCAAAGGGCAGTCTCTGCCTACTGCTACAGTTCTAGCAGCTTTCATGTTTCAAACTGCCTTATTAAAAAGAAAAACTAAAAATATTTACATGTGTTTGATTGCCCCCACCCGTTTGTCTCAGCTCGCAGCCTTTGAGACGTTTTGATTAATTTAGTCCTCTTACACTCCCATGAGCTAAGGAATGGAAGAAGTTGAAAGGACACAGCTGAAAACCAGCAGTGGAGAGGCGGGACTGGAAAGGAGCGCTCCTTTCCAGGTCACACACCATGCACCCTACACACCCCACATTTCTATCCAAAGCACATACATGCTCCATAATGGTCACAACGCCAAGTTGTCAGCACATTCCCACAACATTTATTAATAGTCACTGTTACTGTAGAGACATTCTAGAAACCTCTAAGTAATGGATGTTTACTTACTATCTGACAAAAAGCACACAAGGGGAGTAGGGAGGTGAGAAGAGGGAGAAGGAGGAGCACCAGGAGGGAAAAGATGAGGATAAGAGGGAGGAGGAAGAAGAAAGGTGGAGAAGGAGAGGAGGACTGTGCGGGTCCCACGCATCAAACGCAAGACAGAAGATATCTGTGGTTTCCTCATTGAAACGCAAGGCGCATGCGTCAAGGCCCTCTAGCAGTCTGAGACTTATACACCTGCGACCTGAGGCAGGGTCTGAGAGGAGCTGGGTCTGAAACAAACAAGAACAGCGGGCATGAACCAAACCATACCTCCATCCCCAGAACATTCCTTTCCACGTTACGACTAAATTGGGTTTTCAAAATACCTACCACAAACTCTTCCTAGAGTCTCTGCCTTGAAGCCTGCTGGCCCAAAGGCGGCTGCTACGAGCCGAGGCCCCGCCTCCTTTTGCTCATTGGACGAGACACAGCACGTGACCTGAACCTAGGTCTTGTCCAGGGCTTAATCTAGTGTCTTTTTCTTATGTCTAAATTTACTAAACTGTATCTCCTACTCAGATTTTTGTTACACTTGGGAGAGAAAAGAGCCCTGGTGATATTCTTTAAAACTGATGATACTTAGATTTTTGTAGGAATATTACCTGGAATATAAAAATAATAAGCTACTTGGAGATAGGAAGAAAAGCAGCAAAATGACATGGCTACTTATAACAGGACCTGAGTAAAAACTTAAAATCCCTTCTGCCTCCACCCTCCATGTCACCAAGCATCCTAATCTCCCCAAGACCTCTGACCCTTTTTCCAAATTTCTGGAAGATTCTGTCACTTTTAATATCATTTGAGTATTAAATGACATCTACTCAGCGCTCACTCTGAGTAAGCGGTTTCCTTGCTACCTCAGTCTTCAGCAGGAATCCTTCTCCTTTTCCCACACTCCAAAAAGCATCTCCAAGAAGCTAGCTTGCCTAGCGTCATAACGATGCAATGGGCAGAGCTGTGTGGTCGGTGCCATTCCCTTCACCCACCTTGGTCTGTGCTGTCAGCCATTAAGGAAGGCTAGCTGCTTCTTTTCACTTTTGGGGGGGGGAGTGCTGGGGAGGGGATGGTTTCAATGCCTGCCATCCTTGATATTTTAGCTTCCTGGGGGGAACTACAGCCCCAGGGCTTATTATTTTCTTAAAACAGGGCCTCTAAATTACTGGAGTTGGCTTAAGTTTTTTTTTTTCCTTATAGCCCAAAATAGGGTATCTTTTCCAGCAGCTGTTACCACCTGAAATTACAGAGATATGGCTTTTTAAAAAATTATATGCAGAACTATATCCAAAATGTCAAATTTCTGAATATATAGAGAGCAAACTGATCTTAATTTATGTCCCTGTGATACAGAATGTAAATTTAGTAAATGAACTTTGATGAAAGATTTAAAGATAAGGAATAGAGTCTGTGCTCAGTAAACATACCTAGCAATGGGATGCATAAGCATCAAGCCGTACGAATAACTTGGCAAGATCGCTCCAGAGACATCTCACCCCAGGGGCCTTCATTCCTCCAACAATGACTGAGCGTTTGCTGTGCACTGAGTCCTCTGCCTGGGGTGTCATTTACACCTCACTACAGGAAAAACGGTTGCTCTGTGTTTCGTGGTTTACAGATATTAATCTGGGGATCTGGAGTGCTCAATAGCTGATTAGTGATAGCAGAGACACGTGATGGGTCTGTTTGGGTCTGCTGAGGTTGACAGAGCCATCTTTTAAAGCCATGCGATGCGTAGTGGCTTCAGAGGGGCCTTCCTGTGAACTGCTCCAAACAACCTTACTGGCACAGTTATCCCACCAAGCTGTGATGATTTACTTGATGGTGCGCCTTTCACCCTGTTCCCAGTGTTTAGAATCGATGCATTCCTATCTGCCTCTGCCTCTCGTTGCCCGGGATAGAATAGGAACACAATAGTCATACCAAACTATTAGCTGATCCATTTCTCGCATAAGACCAAAGCCAACACTTGCCCCTGCTGATCCAGGCTCTTGAGTGAGTTTTCCAAGATGATAAATTACCTCAGGAAAGAAAAGCCAGAATCTATTTTTTAAAAAAAAAACAAAAAGCAAAAAACCTAAGCCTCGTTTTTGTTACAAAACTGGAACTCATTCAATTCCCAAACAGGGGACTGGTAAGTTCTTTACCTTAATAGATTGATTTGTAACAGTTTTGAGTCACTCAGAGAAGAGGGGGGAAAAAAAAAACTGAGCATCTCTGAAAATTTTCTCAGAAAAAACTATCTGCAAATAACAAGAAAGATGTTGAAATATTAATGCATCTTCCGTGAGCACATCGGGACACTCCCTCTGCCACCTTCCATCTACTTGTCTGCCTCCTCCAATGTGAGCCCAGCCCCACTCTGCTCGAAGCTCACCTTCATGCCTAGGAAAATACGGCCAAAAATCGTTTCGGCATGCCGGAAGGTATAATCCTCACATCCATCTCAGACACATTTGGACATCCTAATTTAAAATAGGGTAGAAAAAATAGTCTCCTTGTGGGCTGCCGCTTGCCATGTTTCCGACACATCTCTTACAAAACTCTCTTCTCTATTAAAATCCCAGGCATAAAGTCGGCTGCTCGGTGGAAGAGAGGGCAATCGCAGGCGACACTAGCACTGTTCTAAGCACTAATACAGCAGGCCATTTAGTAACCCTGGGGTGTCACTTTTAGTCCACTTTACAGAGTAGGAAACTGAAGTTCTGCAATGTGCATCAACTCTACAGACCCGGGGCTCACCACCAGAGCTTACAACGCTGCAGTCTACATTTGGGGATGGGCTGTTTGGAGGGAGAGTTCTTATTGTCAACTGCTGTATTTTACATCTCTTATGGCATAAGTTCATAAGGCACAGGTAACAGGGCCCTTCCACAGCTCCTCCCGGAGTGCTTCTCTGTGGTACAGGCTGGCACAGCAGTTGAACCCCAGAGTCTCTCTCTCTCTCTGGCTTCCTTCTTTTTCCTGATCATCTTCCTTCAGCATTGCTTCTCAGCCATCTGGCCAAGATCAAGCACATTTTCCTTCAGGCATTCAGGAAGCTATCTCAGCTCTTTGGTGGCAGCTTACTATGCTCAATGCGTACACTGATTCTCTTGGCAAGGACCTGTGCCCTCAGCTTGCTTGTTTATAGCAATACCAATAGCATGCTGGGTAACAGCCTTCCAGTTTTACAGTGGTAACGTTTATGGGCACTCCTTTTTAAGTAGTACCCGTCCCTTGATGTCTGTGGTATTACGTGTCCTATCGATTTGTATGTGTGCAGCTGAAAGAACAACTCTGGTTTCTAAAAGGCCTGGAGAGCATGCCTTGGGTACAACTCCTCTTTCCCTTTTGTGCTGTCTTAGGCACCTTTCCATTGTTGTGACAAAATACCATGACCAAGTAATTTATAACAGAAAGCATATAATGGGGGCTCATAGCTTCAGAGGGTTCAGGATCATGGCCACCATGGCAAGGAACACGGCAGCAGGCAGACAGACATGGTGCTGGAACGGTAGTTGAAAGGCTACATGCAAAGACAACAGCCATGAGCAGACAGACGGGGACATGATGGGCTTCTGAAAGCTCAAGTCTAACACCAGTGACGTACCTCCTCCCACAAGGCCACCACTCGCAGTCTTTCAACAGTCCACCATTTCCTAGCTATATATATTATACATTCATTCTTTTTTCATCTAGAAAAGTGGGAACAAAAACCACTCCCATCTCATGATGTCAATTACACATGACAAATGAGTCAATATATGTGGCTGCCATACAGTCATACAGTTAGCAATAAATGTTAGGTCTTATTATGATTCTCTTCAAATATCTATTTACCTATTAAGAAATTATAGTATGAAATCAGGACCCTGGCCCTGCTTAGGAAAAGGTGGTAAGATGTTAGTAGGGCTTAGGTGTAGAATGAGTGACAAAGTCCACTTTTCAATTTTTTATGAGCTACTAGTCGACCCCCTGTCCCCTTTAATCAGTTCATGTTGCCAGCCTGAAATGAGTGTCTAGTATTATTTTCCAAATAGAGACATTTACTGGGATATTTTGTACTGAAGGTCAAGGTTCCGTGGTGCAGACAGCTCCCAGCTGTTCTCTGTATGCTCATCCTTGGGTGTGTAGCCCCAAAAGGAGAGGCTAGCCCCCAAGCCAGCCTCTTCCTTTGCTCCGTGGCAACGGCGCTTCCCCAGGAAACACACCCATCTCTGGGCTGTCTAGCCTCAGAGGACAGGGCCCTACCAAGGCTCCTCTACCTGTACATTTTTGGGATCTGTAGGCTAAGACACCAGAGGCACCTTCTCTTTCTAGCCCCAAGTTCTTTCTGAGTGTGGAGACTACATGGTTCCCAATGCAGCAGACAGGGGCAGCCTGGGATGGGACAGACACAGAAACAAGTTCTCACACCTAACTGGAGAGTCTAGTGTAGAGGCGTGAATCCGGGCTGTTCCACGCACATTAATACGGCCATGTCCTAGCTCCCTTTTGACCTCTTTAAGTGTACATGCGATGAGGAGTAGAGAAAGGAACAACAGGATTCAGTAACCGACAACCTACATAAACCCCTAACAAGCTCAGAGTACTTTCTTTTTCTTTTTTCTTTTTTTTGTTTCTTTGTTGTTGTTTGTTTGCTTGCTTTGTTTTGTTTTGGTTTTTGGTTTTTTCCGAGACAGGGATTCTTTCTGTAGTCTTGGCTGTCCGGGACTCATTTTATAGGCCAGGCTGGCCTCGAACTCCCAGTGATCCGCCTGTCTCTGCCCCCCAAGTACTGGGATTAAAGGCCTGCTCCACCCTTCTGATGGAAGTGTATACAATAAACTACATTGTTGCAGGAGAATAGTGCTCGTTGCAGAGTGAGTGCTTTGTGACATAGACACCTAACAGATTTCTAAATGATATTCAGAGGTGAGAATGACAGGAACTTTCTTGGGACATTCCTCCTCCAAGCTAAACAACCGTCACCTATAGTGGCTATCACACTCGAATCGCATCACTGGGCTTAAACATGTAGGCACACGCACACATACACGTACACATGTATAAAAACTCCCTGATCACATGTACCCACCATGAAATTGAAAGCAGCTGCTGGGCAGTGGTTGAATACTATTAAAATGAGCATTGTCCTTAGACGAGCCAGGCCTGGGACCTGGGACGCTGATTTCATCACAGCTGTATCTGCCGGTGTTCAACAAAGGCAGTTAGTTCTCTCCTGCAAAGGGATTCTGTGTCTGCCTTCTTAGCATAAGGGGTGGCACCTTTGTCTATACCAGAAGTCTTTTTTTTTTATTAAATATTTTTATAAATTTAATAAAATTATTTTACAAATTATTAAATATTTATTTTTACATCTACATTTATATTATTACACATGTGTACAATAAACTACCTACAGCAAGAAGAACCATGAAACAATCAGGAATTATATAAATGCTACAGTCTTAGCATTTTGGCTATTTGTATTTGGCAGCCTTGAAGAGAACATCTTTCCTATCTTGGTGCATCTAAAATTCTGAACGTACATCAATATCTATCATATCTTATCATTATCAACTTAAAACATCTACTAGACCTAAAAACATCTTAACCACTAAACAACTAAGTTTAATTGTAAAACTAAACTATCTGGCCTTCAACCCCATCAGAGACTTGAGAAGGAATAAAATTGATTACCTGAATATAATGGGAGTGCAGGTTAGTAGCTTCCCAAGTGAGAAGATGACAGAGACGGTTTACTACCTGAGCAGTCACCCAAAATTCTCTATAATGTCAGATCATCATCTTCAGCGTTCTGGCCCAGTATATCTGACAGACATATTTGTGAAGCAGGAACTATTGAGGACTTGCTTGCCCTGCCTTGGCAGAGTTTGCCCATGGACTCTGCCTACATCCTTAAAAAGAGCTCTCCCTTGGCTTTGGTGCCTTTCATCTTGGAAATGTAACCCTTTCACTCCCAGCCAGCCGCTACCATCCATGATTTTGTCTCAGCCCCTGAGAATTAACCAATGCCTGGCATACCTCACTCCTGATCTCCCCTTTCTTCAGAGCTGCACTGAGTGGTTCCTGAAGTCTTTGAGACCAAAAGGGTTATTAGCTGCTCTTGCGCTCACATACAGGTGGAGGCAGGTCTCTCGCTCAGGACTGTGTGGGAGCATCAAAGAGTATGCATGTGTCAACCAAGGATGAGCTACAGGAACCCAGAGAGATTATGTCCTGCCTAAGGAAGGTAGTGGCTGCTTCCCCAGCCTACTGGACTCAAATATCTTGTCCATAGTCAAGAAAATCCAGGGGCGGGAGGATGGAGAGATGATTCAGTGCTTAAGAGCACTTATAGAAGGCCTGGGTTCAGTTCCCAGCACCCACAGAGCAGTTCACAACCATCTGTAAGAATACTTCTAAGGGATCTAAGACGCTTTCAGCCTCCATAGGCACCAGAAGCACATATACATGTGTGCAGGCAAAACGTTCATACTCATAAATTAAAAATAAATAAATCTTCTTTTAAAATGAAAGAAAAGAAAATCCAAAACTTCGGTTTTTTACATGACATTGACCTTTGACACTTGGGAACTAACTCCTAGTGTTGGTTCCCAGATTTTGATCCAGGCCTCCTGGTCTAATGAAATTAAAGGGGTATTAATGCTGTACATAGTTGTGTATGTCATTAAATAGCTATTTGCTAAGCAAATGCTATATTCAGAGTTGTTATTTTAATAAAAGGATGGCTGGATTAATAGGAGGGAGGGAGGGAAAGAGGGAGGAACAGTCAGATACATAATAAAATACTGAGGAAGAAAGCAAAATAAATCCACAAATTAGTAATTTTTAGAAGGAGAAAAAACCTGAGAGACAGCACTTAATCCATCAATACAGCTGTCCTTTGCCTTGCTAAAATAATTTATTTGCAGCTGACAGTGAGTAGGAAGTGTATCACAGAGTCTAGAAGTTGACAGTCAGGTACAGGTGGCTGGTCTATCTAAGCCAAGGGTTTCTGCCCTTTCAGAAAGTCATGAGAAAGGGAGCACGGCAGGTCTGGAAGCCACAGGTAAAACCTATTCCAGGTTATTTAAAAACAACCTTTTCCCCCTCTGCACTCTTGGGAGCATGGAATATATTTCTGTAGCATTTCTATTAGAAGGCTAATTAGTATAGCTGAGAAATGCCATCAACAGCGAAAGTAAAATTAGCCTTTACTTGTAAAATTTCTCCTGAGGGAAATGCTGGTGGCTCCTGTCTGCAGTAAGCATGGCAAGCAGACTGCCTCAGCAGCAACAGCAGCTGAATACTCACTCCCCCAGTGCCAGCCAGAGGTAGGGGTGCCAGGATCCCCGCCTCATCTGCCTCACCTGTCACATCCTAGGCCCATACCCCATCAAAATTGTACATGTAAGTCACGTTATAACAGCACTGACTTTCAGATGCTCCCAGAACTTTCGCAAACAGGTGTGTGTGTGTGTGTGTGTGTGTGTGTGTGTGAGACAGGACAAGAAGACAACCACAGATACCAGTCAGCAGCAGCAACCCACCTTATTTTTTGAGACAGGTTCTCCCAGTGCCCAGAAGGCTAGGCCAGCTAGCCAAGGAGCTTCCCTAGGGTTGGGGCTCTAGTCCACACCCAGCTTTTCTGTGTGGATTCTAGGGCTGAAACATGGCTCTTTATGTTCACAACGCAAGCACTTCACCTACTTGAGCTATCTCTCCAACCATCCTGACAAATTTTGAATAGTAAATAGGTATGGAATATTTCAACCAATTTTGTCTTCTGAGCTAATTCTATTAAGTGCGATGCTGCAGCAGGGTGCCCCTGAGGTCCAGGGAAAGGAAATCGTCCAAGGTTGTATTAGCGTATATGGTTAGTATAAAAATCCAAGTTTCCTATTTTGACACTTTTTGCTTCATTGTGAAACCAAGAAGTCTCCTTGGGTTCCAAGTTCCCTCTGTTTCACAAGCAGGAGTGTCTCGTTATCTGGACATTTTCTGAATACGCCCCTGGGTCTAAGGAAGGGATGCCTTGCCTTTGCCCAGAGCTGAGCTTTCATTCTTTCCTTTCTTCCGGGCTTTGTCTCACCGATGTCACCTTCCCTTTACTCGCTCATTCTCACCAGTCTGTGGCCTCATTAGAGTTCACGGAGCCACAACACACAGGAAGACTCACAGAAGCAAAGCACAACCCTTCTTTATACGTGTTAGCCATGCTATATTAAGCACAGTATTAGCTTCTCCTGATTCTTAGAGGAGGAAAATCCTCTAAGAAAATATAACCTTTCTGAGCCAATTTGTCTTTCTCCTCTTTAAATGTAAGTACAATATCTGGAGCACAAATTCCACCTTGCACCCATCCCTTGGCTTCATGACGTAAGCCTCCGGGCTTGCATGTTCTAGGGCTGCTCCTTCCACTGGCAAGATGACTCTCTGGCCCTCATCTCTGCACCCACCTTCCGCCCTTCTGAGCACTGTCTCCAGTGCCCTGATCTCTGTAGGATTTCTTCCATCACTTCCTTCTCTAGGCTTCTGAGACATTTTAACTGTCTCTTTTAAGGAGAGATACAACTCTCCCCCTCTTTTGAACGAGCCCTGATTCTCCAGGCAAGAGCAGGCCTGGTACATCCCTTTCATAGCCACAAGCCTTCTAACAAGAGAACTCCAAATAGCCAAGGCGCTAGCAGCCAGAGACATTGGTGTGCATGTGCGTGGGTTACTGCCAATTACAGGAAATCCAGAGGTGAGACAGGTTTCAAATACAGTGCCATCAAAGCTCCAGCTCAGTGCCTCAGCTGCCTGCTCTTCCACTCTGCCCTTCTGCATCTTGGGGTTTTTTGTTTTTGTTTTTGTTTTGTTTTGTTTTGTTTTGTTGGTTTTTTGAGACAGGGTTTCTCTGTGTAGCCTTGGCTGTCCTGGACTAACTTTGTAGACCAGGCCAGCCTCAAACTCACAGCGATCCACCTGCCTCTGCCTCCCAAGTGCTGGGATTAAAGGTGTGCGCCACCACCACCACCCGGCTGCATCTTGGTTTTTGTCCTCAGAATCTTACCGCATCTTCTTTACAAGTGAAAACTGCAAAGATTAACTAAGCTAACCAAAGTTCTATGGCCGGGGATGGAACCCATGTCATCTCTACAGATGCTACTCTGAATTGCCATCAAGGACAAGCAGAAGTGGAAGAAGCAGGCCCAGCTAACACTACGCTGCCAGTCCTGCTCACACAGTTTTTCAATGTTGAGTGCATGCAACATAGAAGGGAAAAGTGGGACCGACAGAATTACTGGGTAAGTTCCATAGAGGAGTGTCATTTTTTGGCCTCTCTTACAGTGAGGGTAGAAAATGTCCATTGAGCAAACCTTAAGGATGTGTTCAGGAATGGCACCGAGCTCTGGCTCTCACTAAAGTTCGTCAGAAGTTCTGAGTGAAACATGCACAGGGAGTGGCCCTCTTACACATGGACTCTAGGGTTGCGTCACACCCACCCCTAAGAGTCCCTTGTGTATCCAAGCTCTAACCAGTGTGCGCTACAATCTCCTCTTGCTAGGGGCACTCTTTTTAGAGTTAGTCTGCCTGGGCTCAGCCCCAGCTCGGCCATTTGCTATCTGTCACTCTGGGTAAAGCCCTGTCCTCTTAGCCCGGCTTCAGCTGCATTGAAACCTGGGCTGATGACTAACAGTGCCTCCTCCATGAGACCATCATACACGCTAACAGCAATGTCATATGTGAAGCTTTACCATAGTATTTCACACCAATAAGCACTGGCAATTTCCACCATTCGTTTCAGGTATATATGGGCAATGCATGACAAGCTAAAGTGACCTTTTGATTTCGTATTTGTCAACAAGCATATGATAGTCAGAGATGCATGCTAAAAGGGACAGTGATTCTAAGACCCCAGGTGTTTGTCTAAAAATACAAGTGCCCAGATTTGCCTCTCCCTGCCCCAACTGATGTCATGCCCTTCTAGAAGCTCGGCAGGAGCTGAGCGTCAGGTGCAGGCTGTGACCATTCTCACAGACTCTGGAGAGGCTTCCACAGAAGGAGAAGAGAGACCACCCTGATATCGGCAACTCTTCTAATAAGTAAGTTTAGCAGGAAGTTTCCTTCCCTAGACTCAACTACATCCCTGGGAAAGACTGAGGGAGACACCTGTCCATCTCAGACTAGGCATGTCCCTGCTGCATGCCTTATTCACTGTCTACAGAGGAGGAATTGGTTTCCACTACTATTCAGAAAATGGTAGAGGGGCAGGAAGAACATCTTCTACTTCGGCAGAGCTTTCTTAGCCTTGGATATAACTAGAAAGAGTAGGTACCCAAATAACTCTTGCTTGATAAGCCACCAAAATCCTTTGTTGCCCTATCACAAATGCTAGAGCATAAAGTTTAGCACTCGATTTGCCTGAAAGTTATCAAAGAAGAAGAGGAGGAGGAAGAGGAAGAAGAGGAAAATGAGAAAAGGAAGGAGGGAGGGAGGGGGAAAAAACAAAACTATATGAAGCGAACTGAAAATGTTTGAACTCAAAATATAAACATAATGAAATAAATGTCCTTAGTAAAAATATTTAATGCATATTTCAATATGACACTCAATCCTATTGAAATCCTTTCAAATAACTTATTTTTGAAAATGCACTAAAGCTGTCCACCTCCAGTACACTGTCCCTGAATACGTTTAGTGAATGTGTGTAATCCATCAACATGGTTTTGCCTCACCAACATATATGCTCTCACCAAAGTCCTCACAAAGGTTCATGGCTTCCCAGCAAAAACTGAAACACACAAACACACACACACACACGTTCTTGATGTAAACATCATTAGGTGCTCTTGAAGTTTAGAGATGAGAAAGTGAAATAGACATAGTTCAGATTATACACTTTTCCCCTAGGGAAAGTTTTCATTGGCCCCTCAAAAAGTGCATGACTCCCCAATGGTAAAAAGCACAAAATTTTACAGTTTAAGAAGGCAAACTTTATTTAGTATTTTCTGTATTTCTAAATGTGGGCAGTTTCTTGCTTTGCGTCTCATATACATCCTTGCTGCAATTGGTGCCAGGGTTCTTTGCGGGGCTATTAGCCACACATGGCTCTTTCTAAAAGTTCTGCAACACACCAGTGAATTTTCACTTTCAGCTAGTGTGCACTCAGGAACATCTTGAAACAGATTTTTAGAACTCAAGCTGTTACAACCTTAAAATAGAAAACAGTACATTTCCCCATACCTACTTCTAAAAGCTTCCAGATGCTGTCAGCACCAAAACCCCACCCACTAACAAGACTCAACTGCCCATGGAAACTAAGGAAGTACACAGAAAGTGGACAATGGTTTTAACTTTCCCACAAAGATGCAATCTGATAGCAGATAAGCTATCATGCTAACACATAATAGTGGGAATTGATCTGAGGATACAGTCAACACAAACTTCTGCGATGTCTCCAGTTGGTAAACAGGAAGTGATTGATAAGCTGAGCATAGAGGTTGAGAGAAACCAGTAGGCTAAAGTCGCCATTGAAATGGCTGCCCAGGACCGAGGTAATGGTTATTAAATTTGCAAACCATCAAAGTCTTAGGCAATCTGGGTCTTCCCAATAGCTTAAATAGACAAGCTTCCAATTGTGTGTGACACAAACACGTTTCCCAGTAATGGCCACCCGACTGCGACTCCATTCCATCCCCTGCAACGCCTTACCCATATATGCCCTTTTTTAAAAAAATCTGTCCACTCTGTCCATTTCCCAGAGATGTCTGCACAGGTCTGTCGGGCTGTGTGGCTCTGAAGACATATAGAATATGCTTTGGACCCAAGCTCTGAGCCTGAAACTGCAACAGAGCAGTCCCTGGAGGGCACCTCTATAGAGGACATGCATAGGCTTCAAGCTGACACTTCCTCACAAGGGGCAACAGAAACCAATCTCCAGAGACTACACAGGGAAAGGAAGACTTTGTATTGCTGACCACTTTCCAAATTACCCCGAGCCCATCCCCGCCCCAGGGCACGTGGATGTCCTGTTTAATCCTTTCTCCACAGTGAGTACCCCCACCTGAATGGCTCTGCCTTCAGTCTGAATGGATTTCTGCTACTTTCAGTCACATTCTCCCCTAAACAAGAGAAAACAATAAATTGAGTAAATATGTAGTCTGAATTCTCAAGGAGAACAGAGGTTTTTGTAAAGGGGAAAAAAAAATGCTTAAAGAAGCAGAAATCAGAAAGACCCAAGAGGAAATTTTGGCACACAGGATGAGAAACCTCCCAAAAGACAACGCCTGAAATAAGGTCTGACAGAAATCAATTCAAGAGGAAGCTGAGAGATGCCAGCAGAGGAACTCCCAGGCCAGGAAGCTTGCAAACTACCTTCAAGTCCAGAGACTGAAGGCAAGCTCAAGAACTAGCTGAATTACTGAGGCCATCACAAAAAAGAAGCTGTCTACCTCTGCTGCTCACGTTCGTTGAGGGGAAAGGCTCCCCTTAGTCATGAATGGACGTCCCGAGAGATGATCTCTCAGTCCTCTGCTACCTATAAATTGGCTGTCCCGGAGCCGTTTCTTCCGGTGCCTCATGCGAGGTGTCCACAGCAGCTACGGTCTGCAGCGATTCTCTGATCTTTGGTATCTCTTGCTTGCCCTGCCTCCTCTGCCACTCCCCACCACAATCTCAATCATTTCTTTCCACCCTTCCTTCTTTCCTCTTTGATCTTACTGCCCTCTTTCGATTTGTACCGGCCACAAATGTCTTCGAGTATTTCCAAATGTACTCTGGGGGACAAGATGTACTCCCAGCTAAGAACCACCAAGTTAAAACTTGACCAATGCATACTGCCAAGGCAGTAGGTAGTCCTTGGCCAACCAAGGAAACTAGGGTAAGAAGTTGCTGCTTTGGTCTTTCTTCTTCCTTTCCTACTAGAAGACAAAATGTCTGCAGGTGGCTTGCAAGTCGAATGCTGGCTTCACAGAGACACAGAAAAGAAACGCATGTGCCAGAATTCTGTTGGTCAGGCTGCCCAGCTCTTGGCTGCATGCCTATACTCTGCCAAAAACACCTCTCCCCAAACCTTAGAAAACCCTCTCCACAGGCTTTCAAAGCCTGACCTTTAAAGCAGCTTTATTTTGGGGTGTGTATGTGTATGGGAGGGAGATTTATAATTTTCTATATTCCTGCAAAGCCAAACTATTTATTGAGTCCACCTGGTAGTGGTGGGAATTTGCACACAGATGTCAATGGACCGAAAACATCACCACAAGAGCTCCACCTGCAACTAATTATAGAAATTGAAATTGAACTCTGGCCAGAAGAGAAACCCACCCCATCTGTGTTGGCCAACCAAATCACCCTGTTGCTGTCTCCCTGTCAACCTAACCTTAGTTCTTAAGAACCTCTGAGAATGGTGTCCATGGGAAATGCTATTAGACAGTGAATCCTTTGACGATGAGCACTATTCCCAGCCCTCTACCTTCCCGTCTCCCTCTAGGCTTGGTTTCAATAAGTACCTCAGGCATAGCAGCACTAAAAGAATCTACACACTGAAGCAGTCCGCTGTGTTTTCTTCCTGCATCTGCACTACAGGAGTCCCATCACCCAACCAACATGATCCAGAGAGAAAAAAGAGAGACAGGAACCATTTGGATCTGCCAAGGCCCAGCATACAAATTTTCTTGCCCTCATATGAACCAAATCGTTCCAAAGAAATTCTGAAAGTAAAAGGCTCACGTGCGTACTCACGTGGTCCGCACGCCCGACTCTGGGGCTGACAGCGAGAGATTGCTGAGGCAGAAAACAGCTGACATCTGTGACAAAGATGTCTGGCTCACCCCATCTCATTCTCTTACATTCTAACAAAGAAAGAAACCCACTGTGGCATTGCGCCATGTCATCGATCTTGTGAGCCAAAGAAATGCTCACCTATCTACAGAAGACATTTTAAATTGCCTTTCTGTCTAAGCAGGTCATCCCCTAAGATTGGATAAAGAATCTTCAGCCTTCAAAACAAAAAAACTAGGGGGGAAAAAAAGAAAGAAACTACATCTGAGTAGCTTCAAGACGCCTCAAGACGAGAAAGAACTTGTTCTTTAGTCTTTCTACGTTCAGGCATTCTGTGATGTGGTGTTAAACTATGTTATCCAATGCTAACCCCATGCGCCTAAGTAACTTTGGGAAAAACCACACACACACAACCCTGCAGGAAATAAGGTGAAAAGCCTTACACTGAGAGGCAGCATGTTACTGAACAGACGCCCAGTCAACAATGACTTACGTGGTCATGGTCAGGTTTACGTTCTCATGTGAAGGCAGGCCATCTGGTGGGCCTATTTCTCAGCATTTTTCTTGGTCTTTATTCCATCATTAGAATATAGTAGACCCAGTCCCAGGCATCAGTCACATTGATACTCAAGACAAGAAACGAAAGAGAGCATTGCTGCTGGCAGCTATAATAATGTAGTGGCTCGGGGGTACTGCAGCAACACCTTTCTAAGGCGTTTAGCTTTAAGATAAGTTTTTGTGGTCAAGGAAGATTGGGAAATTGATATAGGTTAAAAATTTTGTAAAGTGGCTGGTGGCACTCAAAGAAAGAATAAGCAGGCTACCAAGATGAGACTTGATAGCCTATGACCATATAGTGGGGGAGGGGGTCCCCCTCGGTCTTAGACCTAGGGGAGGGGAATAGGATGAAAGTAGGAAGGAGGGAGGAATGGGAGGATACAAGTGATGGAATGGCAATTGAGTTGTAATCTGAATAAATTAATAAAATGTTTAAAAAGGAAAACAATAATCAAAGGAAAAGAGGCTATCATCTTGAGAGTTTGAGAAGATAGTTGGGGAGTTTGAAGCAGCATATCTGGGAGGGTCTGGAGAGGAGCAAAGGATGGCAAAAAGTGGGGTAATTCTATTTCCATTAAAACATATAAAATATTTTTTAAAAGTTTGTAAAGTGCTGTTTAATTTCAAGAGTTGGAGCATTACATATCATGATAAAAGGTATCCCTTGGTTGAAACCATCCTTAAAAGTACCACAAACCAAGCAGCAGACTTTCACTATCTCACAATTCTGGAGGCTGAGACAAAGGTGTCGGTTTGGCTGTTTCCTGCAAAGGGCTTACAGGAGAGACATGTTCCAAGACTCCTTCCTTTACTTCACTTCAAGGTCATCCTCTCACTGTGTATGTTCACATCTTCTCTCTGTGCATGTTTGTATCTGTGTCCAAATTTACCTTTTTATAAAGACAACAGGCAAACGGGACTAGGGCCCATGTTAAAGAGTTGATTTTAAGTTGATTACCTATATAGCAGTCTTTGTTCCAAATGAGGTCACAGTCTCAGATAACAGGGGTTAGGAATCCAACCTACCTTTAAGATGGGAGACAAAATTCAATCTGGAACATATGCATCATGGATTCCCATGACAAATAATTCTAGTATTTGTGTCTAAAGCTTATTTGACCAGAATAATCCTCTTTGAAAAATACCATTTGCCTGGCCACATTTTTAAAATCCTGTCTGCAGGAACTCAGATTTCTACCAATAGAAAGAGCCATGAAGGGAGAAGACAAATCTATGGGAGTAGTGAATGTATCTGACTTAGCCTATTTTCTGTTGCTATAACAAAATGCCAAAGAGTGGATTATAAGACAAAGAAAATGAGGTCTATTTAGCTCACAGTTCTCAAAATCAAAAAGGTAACTTCTTGGCTCCTCCAGTCAATGTTCCACTGCAGTCAGCATGGCATGGCAAAAGGCAGTGCAAGAGTGAAGGAGCGCATGCAGAGAAGACCAAATGACTGGCGTAGTCTTGTGGTGAAGAGTCTGCTCTCACAGTAACTACTGTAGTCAACTCATTCCTCCTGAGACCTAACCCAGTCCTCAGAAAGACAATGATCCATTCATGAGAGTGAAAGCCCCAAGACCCACTTACCCATTATAGGTCTCACCACCTTCCAGCACAGTTACATTAAGAACCAAGCTTCCGGGACATTAAGTTTTAGGAGACCAGCCATATCGTAAACCATACCAACATCTAGTCCCACCCATACACCTGAGGAGAGCCAGCAATTTTGGATCGAGCCTTCACAACACAAAGTGATGACAGTTGGCTTTCACTGTTACTACACTGTCCTGATGCAGCTTGCCTTCTCATCAGGATAAACAGTACCTCTATTATTCACTCCCGAACAATACAGCTCATCAAATCTGGGTGCTAACAATCAAATGAGAACTTCAGAACAGGATCAAATGACTCCTGCTGAATGGGGCCTATAATAAAATAAATAATCAAAATGAAGTGGAGCTAGAGCATATAGTTTGTAGACTGCTTGTTTCAGCATGTACAGAGCTGGGGTTCAATCCCCACCACCCCATAAAACTGGCTGTGATAATGCACTCTCGTTCGTAACCCCAGCACTCAGGAAGTAATGCCAGAAGCATGAGAACTTCATGGCCACCCTTACCTACATAGTGACTGCTAGGCTAGCCTGGGATATATGAGACCCTATCTCAAAAAAGAAAAGCTAACAGAACTGCTACTTTCGCTCAGCTTTTCCAGCTTCAGGCTCCAAATAAGAATTAATAAGTGCTATGTTGAATTTAGATCTAAAGTTCTTATTAATATTGAATTAGAGTGTATTCTTTTCTAGAGTGTTAAGTCAGAAATAGAAATGATCACATAACCATTGCTTAAAAACTGTACCATTCCCCAGACAGGTTTACTTACACTTCTTGGGTTACAGTTCCCAATGACCTTGTCCCACTTCTTCACAAGATGAGTAAATATTGGATCTAGTACAGTCTCCTAGTGTGTGATGCTATTTTTATTCATGCAGAGCCTTGGCTAGCTCCACACAACCTAGGAAATGTCTGAAAATTACTTTCTACATATCTAATTTGGAAAAGAGGTCATTAAAAGTACAAAGTTAATAGTTGTACAAAATATCCAGGAATATGAAAAGCCAGTAACATCTGTGCAACAAACTGCAAGATATAAATCCTTATAAAATGTTCACTTCTGAGGGTTTCAAGGCAGAGTCTTGCTCTATCGCCCAAGCTGGCCTTGAACTTTCTCCATGGTCAAAGACAACTTGATCTTCCTGCCTCCACTTCCCAGCTGTTTAAGCTTTTCCCACCATGCCTGACCATCTCCACTTTCATGACAAATCTAAAAGCCTATAGATGCTGTTACTAAAATCAGACAGGTGTATCTCTGAGTTCAAAGCCAATCTGGTCTACATAGTGAGCTCAAGGCCAGCCAAGGATACATAGTGAGACGCTGGAAAGGAAGGGAGGAAGAGAGATGGGGGCTAAGCCACTGAGATTTGAGTCTAATTGTCACTCTAGAAGAGTCTCGCCTGAGCAAGACAGGTGCATAAACCTCTAAACGGGGCCCTAACGTACTTCAAAGAGGAAGAAAATAGGATTTCCACTAAAAATAGAAAAGCCACTTTTTGTTACTGTTTTATTCTTTACCTTGGAGTAGCACAGATCACGAGTTTTAAAGTGCTTTTACAAAAAAAAAAAGTCATTAAATTTATTGTATTTATTTTACTTGGTCTCATCCATATGTTTTTGTGAATACCAAAGAAGACACATAACACACTGACATTGCACATAATGTAATTTACAAATATACAAACTTACTTGTATAAATGTGGGTTGGTACTCAGACATCAATTCAATGGCAGAAGCAGAAGCCAAGGATAAAAGACACTTTCAAGCTGACAGACCAGAGGCAACCTTTAAAGCTGTTTGCCGCTGCTTTCATCATGGCTAAACAGCTTTAACTGCTTTTTTTTTTTTTTTTTTTTAAGCTAGAGGGAGGAGAAGAACAATACAGAGCAGAGGGGAAATGTACGCTAGGTTCACAGTGAGTCCACGGGCCAGCAAATCAGAACAGAACAGAATAGAGTGGTCGAGAAAGTTAATTTGATTTAAGGGTAAAGAGCTTTCAAATGAAACCAGTCACACTTTCTATACCTGCCACACAGTCAGAGATAAGGCAATTGCTCACAACTCAGAGAAAGCCAATGGGAACAAGTCACATCTGTGACCACAAGTGCTTAGCTCCAAAGCGGTAACAGCCAGAGAATCAGACAGGAGGGCCAGCCGATGACCCCCACCGAAAGGTAGAGTGCAACATAGCCCGACAGCAGGACCAGCTGTCGGAGAGTCACTGCTTCAGCCAGGTTGGAACTCTCTCAGACTACTAACAAAGTGAAATGCTACCTGGGAGTTCACGAGCCCTCCGCTCCCCCTTAGTGTGCTAGTGTGCGCTCGCGCTCTTGCTCTCTCTCTCTCTCTCTCTCTCTCTCTCTCTCTCTCTCTCTCTCTCTCTCTCTCTCTCTCACCTCCAGTAAGAAACTGAGACTTAAGCACAGATACATCTGATTCCAGAGCATTTGTGAAAGTAATATTGTGTAAGGCAGGCCTCATATAACTGAGAAGACAGAAAATGCACACTGGCGGGACAGACGGGAAAGAAGCTATCAGTGGGAAGGGGAGAGGGGGAACGCGGCAAGCGAAACCTCAGCTATGTGCACAGGGACCAAGGATGGAGCAGACAGCTCTGACATGGAAGGAGGTAGTACAAGATGAGAGAGGCCCAGGTCTTCCAGTAGACGGTGCTGTAGGCTCAGTCAAAAAGGCACACTGCCTTCTGGAGACAAGGACTGTTACGAAGGGAACAGAGGATGCAAGAAGAACAGCCAGACTTAGGGAGACTCTGGGAAACTAACCTCACTAATTAGGCTATACAGAGAAGATGGATGAAAGGCTAAGAAGGCGCCTTGCATGTAGTACATAAATACTGAATGGATAAAGGCTAAAGACCCAGTTAAGATGACCTGGGTTTCCCTTAACGTGGTATCAAACCCATTCTAAGTTTACTACTTAGGGAGCTCTACTCATTTAAGCAACAATGCTGGCTCAACAGCAAAAAAAAAAAGCAAACAATAAAAGTTCACCAGTCAGGTGTGGCCTTTTAATGTAAAGTGTTTACTCTTGCAGAGATAAGCATTTTCCTCTTCTATTCTGAGGGAGGGACATCTGAACTGCTGTTGCAACTGCTGAAAAAGAGAACAAAATTAACCATGCACAAAAGTTGGCAATAAGGACCGGTCCTCCCCAGGTCTGCAACTACGTGAAAAGGTGACTGGAACAAGGAAATCAATCAATACGGCATAGCACTTCCTGCATGTTCTGCTGTGGCATCCAAGTAAAACATATTAATTAAGCTTTAACCTTCCTTGCGGCACCCAACTTCCTTGGTACCTACAGTAAATCTGGATCCCTCTGCAGAGCCAGAGAACACCGTGTCAAGTCAGAACCTACCTGGTTTTCTTCATGAGAGACCCTCATCTGCTCCTTGAGGACAGACATCCGAGCCGCCTCCTCTTTCCTCAAGACTCTTTCCTTCTTCAGCTCGGGACTCCAGAAAGTCTTGATGCTGTTCATGGAGGACCCCAGTTTGCTGTCCTTGATGTCAAGCTCCTTCCGGAGGAGGTCGTTCTCTCTCTGCAGCTCTTTGAGCTGGGCTTGAAGGTCCAACATTGTGCTGTCTCTCACCTGCCTCAACATGGAGGGCACCTGGTGGTGGTGGTGGTGGGAGGAGCCGCCCAGCCCTCCATGTTGATCTGTGTACGAAAGGACGTCCGTGTGGGAAAGGCCAGCGGAAGCAATATTGGGACTACTCCCCATGGCTGTGACCCGGCCTCCATACACAGCTCGGTTTGTAGCCCGTCCCAGAGTCATCGTACCCTTTGGGTAAGTCGTTGAGGCCACCCCTTCATGGTCACTCAAGTACATGGGTCCGGACGTCGCGTAGGCTGCGTTAAGGGACTGGATATTCTCCATAGACAGGGTCTTGCCTGTCCCTCCCCCTCCCCCACTACTGGTTCTTCGGTGGCCCAGTCGAGGAGACCGTGGCAGGCGAGGGGACCTGGAAGGGCTGCCTTCCAGATTGGTGATTGTTCTCGCACTGCCGTACATTTTTCTTCTGTGATGTGGTGCCGCTGAAGAGAAGAAATGCGAGGCAACGTTGGGGTTTAAGCCAATGTTTCTTTCACTGGCTAGAGCTTTCACCACATTCTCTGTGTAGTCTGCACCAGGAAACGACTCCACTTAGAGACCTGCAAGTGCAACAAAGGGTAATTAAAGACAACCTTCTTTAGAATTCTAAACTACAACTGTATCGTATCTTAAAATACATCGATAGAAGTAGGACAATGCTCTCCTAGAAAGCACAAGATCCAGGCCAGGCGTGGTAGCCCACGCCTTTAATCCCAGCACTCGGGAGGCAGAGGCAGGCAGATCTCTGTGAGTTCAAGGCCAACCCTGTCTCAAAAAACCAAACCAAACCAAACCAAAAAAAAAAAAAAAAAAAATGCTAGATAGACAGACAGACAGAATGATGGATGGATGATAGTTATATAGAAATGAATAATGATAAATGAGTGACAAACTGATAGGTTATAGATAGAAATAGATGGCAGCTAGACAGATATGATAGGTGATAGATAAAGTGGTGCCCATATATTTGTTTTAAAAAGAAAAAATAACCCTGAAACATTTCTTACTACATGTAAACTGTCAAAATAAAATTTGCCACCCTGCCCCTAAAGTCAAAAATTATCAAAGCAAAACGGAATTTTTTTTTCCCTTAGGAAAATTAAGTTCTCCCTCTTGATTTATGCTAAGTAAGGTCTGGAAATCCAAAAAGTTCACCATATAGACTTTATCAATTCAATAATCTATCTTTAGGGGCATGACCCTCAAATACAAATGAGAAAGTGCTGCTTCATTGAGTGTCTAATGTCTGACTTGCTTTCCACTGGGCCTAACACAACCCTCTAGATAGCTTCCACCATTCCGCCGGCACTGGCGCATGATTTGGAGCCCACTGGTCATCTCAGAACTAGAGTCGAAGGGTGTTTCAACCAGCAAGACACCTGCACACATGGCCGGATTCTCAAAGCTATTACCAAGGGAAAACACAGCCCTTCCTGTCTCTTCCCCTGTAATGCCTGTAATACATCTTCCAAGCTAGTTATCTGAGAATTCTGTGTATTACTTGGCATTAATTTTCATACGAACCTCTACACATACACATACACAGAGAGAGAGAGAGAAAGAGAGAGAGAGAGAGAGAGGGGTACAGGGGAACAGTAGAGTGGATTTGAGTTCCTGATCCCCTTAACTTCTCACGGTGAGCTATGTATATCAGGACAGTTTTTATGCAGCTAAGGCCACCGGGCTGCAATTAGCACTTCAATACTGGGACTCCAATGGCCTTAATGGGTGCCTCATGGCCTCCTGAGGGCCTCCTGCCCTCAGGAAATGTTCAGCATGTTTTGCTTTCCTTCAGGGAATTCCTTGGCAACAGGAGAACAAAGTCAAGAGACAGGCAAACAGGATGAAATCTCCACACTAACACAGAACAGATAGTGGCTTTAGGCAAATTTTTCAAACTGTCATCAGCTTTTACTCTCCAGTACATAAAATGCAGATAAGCACCATCTAACTCATTATATTATAAAGAAGATGCTATCTATAAAATACCTGACATAGAATAGTAAATAAACAGCTTTTGCAAAAATAAATAGCTTTGGTTTCATGTTCCGAGGCGATTAAAACATTAGAAGTAACACATAGAGGCACCTTTGACTTTCATCTGCCTATCATTAATCTCTCCTCCCACCTGTACACATACTTTCTAGTAATGCAATCTCCACTTTCCTTCAAAGAAACAGCTTCTAAACCCATACTCCTACTTTATAAGGACTGAGTGTGGCTGAGCCCCACTACTCCATCCTGGATGGCATCAGACGTGCAAATATAATTCAAGTCTGTCCAATCATTACTCTCCATTCCAGACATGGTAAGTAGTTCAAGGAATGGTACATGACTCACTGGTCCAAAGAGACTCCATCTCGGGACTTCCGGAAGAGTTGTTTGTTTTCAAGATGGAGCTCTGAAAGTGATGGCTG